>NC_044996.1:16871457-17171457 GCF_008728515.1 Papio anubis
TGCTGAAAAAGTATTTGATAAAATTCAACAGCCCTTCATGATAAAGACCCTCACAAAACTTTCTTTTAGGTATATACCCAGTAGTGGAATTGCTGGATTTGTATAGTAGCTCTGTTTTATTTTTTTGAGGAATCTCCAAACTCTTCTCCATAGTGGTTGGACTAATTTACATTCCAAACAACAGTGTACGCGGGTGTTGAGGGACATATCTCAACGTAATAAAAGCCATATACTAAAGACCCACAGTTAGTATCATACTGAATGGGGAAAAACTGAAAGCCTTTCCTCTAATATCTGGAATGCAAAAAGAATGCCCACTTTTACCACTGTTGTTCAACATAGTAATAGAAGTCCTAGCTAAATCAATAAAACAAGAGAAACAAATAAAGGGCATCCAAATTGGAAAGGAAGAAGCCAAATCATGCTTGTTAGCAGATGATATGATTTTATATTTGAAGAACCTAAACACTCTACAGAAAAAATTTACTGAATTTACAAATTCAGTAAAGCTGCAGGACACAAGATCAACATACAAAAATAAGTAGCATTTCTATATGCCAACAGTTAGCAATACGAAAAACAAATTTTTAAAATAATCCCATTTATAATAGCCACAAATAAAATTAAATACCTAGGAATTAACTTAATCAAAGAAATTAAAGATCTCTACAATGAAAACTATAAAACACTGATGAAAGAAATTGAAGAGGACACAAAAGTTGAAAAGATATTCTATGTTCATGGATTGCAAGATTTAATATTGTTAACATACCCATACTACCCAAAGCAATCTATAGATGCAATGCAATCCCTATCAAAATGCCAATTTCACAGAAATAGAAAAAACAATCCTAAAATCTATGTGAAACCACAAAAGTCCCAGAATAGCCAAGGCTATCCTACACAAGAAGAATAAAACTGGAGGAATTACATTACTTGATTTCAAATTATACTACAGAGTGATTGTAACCAAAAAAGCATGTTACTGGCATAAAAACAGAGACTTAGACCAAAGGAACAGAATAGAGAACATAGAAACAAATCCGCACACCTATAGTGAACTCATTTTCGACAAAGGCGCCAATAAATGGTACTGGAAATACTTAATATCCATATGCAGCAGAATAAAGTTAGACCCCTGTCTCGTCATATATAAAAATCAAATCAAAATAAATTAAAGAATTAAATCTAAGATCTCAAAATATAAAACTACTACAAAAAACATTGGGGAAACTCTCCAGGACATCAGTCTGGGCAAAAATTTCTTGAGTAATACCCCATAAGCACAGGCAACCAAAGAAAAATGTACAAATGGGATCATATCAAGTTAAAAAGTTTTAGCACAACAAAGGAAACAATCAACAAAGTGAAGAGGCAATCCACAGAATGGAAGAAAATATTTGCAAACTACTCATCTGACAAGGGATTAATAACCAGAATATATAAAGAGCTCAAACAACTCTATAGGAAAAAAAATCTAATAATCTGATTTAAAATAGGCAAAATACTTGAATAGAAGTTTCTCAAAAGAAGACATACAAATTGCAAACAAGCATATGAATAGGTGTTCAACATCATTGATCATCAGAAAAATACAAATCAAAACTACAATGAGATATCATCTCACCCCAGTTAAAATGGCTTTTATCCAAATTTCAGGCAATAATAAATGCCGGAGAGGATGTGGAGAAAAGGGAACCCTCATACATTGTTGTTTGGAATGTAAATTAGTCCAACCATTATGGAGAAGAGTTTGGAGTTTCCTCAAAATACTAAAAATAGAGCTACCACACAATCCAGCAATTCCACCACTGGGTATATACCTAAAATAAAGAAATTCAGTATATTGAAAAGATATCTGCATTCTCATTCTTGTTGCAGCACTGTTCACAATAGCTAAGATTTGGAAGCAACCTAAATGTGCATTAACATATGAATGGATAAAGAAAATGTGGTACTTATACACGGTGGAGTACTATTCAGCCATAAAAAAGAATGAGATTCTATCACTTGCAACAACATGGATGGAACTAGGGGTCATTATGTTAAGTGAAATAAGCCAGGCGCAGAAAGACAAACATCACATGTTCTCAGGTATTTGTGGGATCTAAAAATCAAAACAATTTAAATCATCAAGAAAGAGAGCAGAAGGATGTTTACCAAAGACTGGGAAAGGTATTGCAGTGGAAATGAGGGGGAGGTGAAGATTATTAGTAGGTACAAAAAATAGTTAGAATAAATGAACAAGGCCTAGTATTTGATAGCATAACAGAGTGACTGTAGTCAATAATAATAATTTAATTGTACATTTTTAAATAATTAAAGGACTATAATTCAATTGATTGTAACACAGAGAAAAAGTGATTGAGGGGATGAATACCCCATCTTTCATCATGTAATTCTTATTCATTGCATGCCTGTATCAAAACATCTCATATACCTCATAAATATATATACCTACTATGTATCCCAAAAAAGTAAAAATTAAAAATTTAAAAAGATTTTAAGACAGAATAACTTCATTAGTCAAAAAAATGACATTTTTCACAGAATTAGAAAAACAATTATGAAATGTATACAGAACCACAAAAGACCCAGGATAGCCAAAGCTTTACTGAGCAAAAAGAATGAAACTGGAGAAATCACATTACCTCATTTAAAATTATACCATAGAACTACAGTAACAAAAACAACATGGGGCTGGCATAAAAACAGACATGTAGGCCAATAGAACAGAATAGAGAACCCGGAACCAAATCCACACATCTACAGTGAACTCATATTTTACAAAAGTGCCAAGAACATACATTGGAAAAAGTATAGTCTCTTCAATGAATTGTGCTGGGAAAACTGGACATCCATATGCATAAGAATGAACCTTGCCCCCATCTCTTGCCATATACAAAACTCAAACCAAAATGGATTGCAGAATTAAATTTAAGACCTCAAACTATGAAACTATTACAAGAAAACATTTGGGAAACTCTCCAGGACATTGGTCTGGGCAAAAATTTATTGGGTAATAGCCCACAAGCACAGGCAACCATAGCAAAAATTGACAAATAGATCACATCAAGGTAAAAAGCGTCTGCACAGCAAAGGATACAATCAACAAAGTGAAGAGACAACCCACAGAATGGAAGAAAATATTTGCAAACTACCCATCAGATAGGAGATTAATAACTAGAATATATTAGGAGCTCAAACAGCTCTATAGGAAATAAATGTAATAATCCAATTAAAAATGGACAAAAGACCTGAATAGGCATTTTTCAAAAGAAGACATACAAATGGCAAGCAGGGATACAAAAAGATGCTCCACCAAAAAGCTAATCTACCACAATCAAGTAGGCTTTTTCCTTGGAATACAAGGTTGGTCCAACATATGCAAATTAATAAATGGGATTCATCACATAAGTAGAACTGAAGACAAAAACCACATGACAATATCAGTAAATGGAGAAAAAGCTTTCAATAAAATTCAATATCCATTCATATTTAAAACTCTCAATAAGCTAGGTGTTGAAGGAACATACCTCAAAATAACAAGAGCCATATATGACAAACCCACAGCAAACATCATACTGAATGAGCAAAAGCTGAAAGCATTCCCCTTGAAAACCAGCACAAGATAAGGATGCCCTCTCTTACCCCTCTTATTCAACATAGTATTGGAAGTTCTGGCTACGGCAATCAGGCCAGAGAAATAAATAAAGGGCATCCAAATAGGAAGAGAGGAAGTCAAAGTATTCTAGTTTGCAGATGACATAATCCTATATTTAGAAAACCCCATAGTCTCAGCCCAAAATCTTCTTCAAATGATAAAATACTTCAGCAAAGTCTCAGAATACAAAACCAATGTACAAAAATCACTAGCATTCCTGTACACCAACAACAGTTAAGCTGAGGGCAAAATCAGGAATGAACTTCCATTCACAATTGCCACAAAAAGAGTAAAATACCTAGAAATACAACTAACTAGGGAGATGAAAGATCTCTACAAGAACTGCAAACCGGCCGGGCGCGGTGGCTCAAACCTGTAATCCCAGCACTTTGGGAGGCCGAGACGGGCGGATCACGAGGTCAGGAGATCGAGACCATCCTGGCTAACACGGTGAAACCCCGTCTCTACTAAAAAATACAAAAAAATTAGCCGGGCGAGGTGGCGGGCGCCTGTAGTCCCAGCTACTCGGGAGGCTGAGGCAGGAGAATGGCAGGAACCCAGGAGGCGGAGCTTGCAGTGAGCTGAGATCCGGCCACTGCACTCCAGCCTGGGCCACAGAGCGAGATTCTGTCTCAAAAAAAAAAAAAAAAAAAAGAACTGCAAACCACTGTTCAAATAAATCAGAGATATCACAAACAAATGGAAAAATATTCCATGCTCGTGGATACAAAGTATCAATATTGTTAAAATGGCCATACTGCCCAATTTATAGATTCAATGCTATTGCTATCAAACTATCAATGACATTCTTCAAAAAACTATAATAAAACTACTTTAAAATTTCATATGGAATCAAGAAATATCCCGAATAGCCAAGGCAATCATAAACAAACAGAACAAAGCTGGAGGCATCATGCTACCTAACTTCAAACTATACTACCATATAGTTTGGGGGCTACCAAACCAAAACAGCATGGTACTGGTACAGAAACAGTCACATAGACCAATGAAACAGAATAGAGAACCCAGAAATAAGACTAAACACCTACAACTATCTGAACTTCAACAAATCTGACAAAATCAAGCAATGGGAAAAAGATTTCCCATTCAATAAATGGTGCTGGGATAACTGGCTAGCCATCTGCAGATGAAAACTGAACCCCTTCTTTATACCATATACAAAAATTAACTCAAGATGGGTTAAAAACTTAAATGTAAAACCCAAAACTATAAAAACCCTGGAAGACAACCTAAGCAATACCATTCAGGACACAGGCACAGGAAAAGATTTCATGACGAAGATGCCAAAAGCAATTGCTACAAAAGCAAAAATTGATAAATGAAACCTAATTAAGCTAAAAAGTTTCTGCACAGCAAAAGTTATCAACAGAGTAAACAGACAACCTACAGAGTGGGAGAAAAGTTCTGCAAGCTCTGCATCCAACAAAGGTCTAGTATCCAGCATCAATAAGGAACTTAAACAAATTTACCAGAAAAAAAAAAAAAAAAAAAAAAACCATAAAAAAGGGGGCCAAAAAACATGAAGAGACACTTTTCAAAAGAAGACATAAATGTGGCCAACAATCATACGAAAAAAAACCTTAACGTCACTGATCATTAGAGAAATGTAAATCAAAACCACAAAGAGATACCATCTCACACCAGTCAGAATGGCTATTATGAAAAAGTCAAAAATTAATAGATGCTGACATGGTTCTGGAGAAAGAAGAATACTTATACACTGTGAGAGTGAAATTAGTTCAACCATTGTGGAAGTCAGTGTTGTGATTACTCAAATACCTAAAGACAGAAATACCATTCGAAAGAATATGAATCATTCTACAATAAAAGAGACATGTATGCGTATGTTCATAGCAACACTACTCACAATAGCAAAGACATGAAATTAACCTAAATGCCCATCAATGATAGACCGGATAAAGAAAATGTGGTACATATACACCATGTAATACTATGCAGCCATAAAAAAGAATGAGCTCATGTCCTTTGCAGCCACATGGATGGAGCTGGAGGCCATTATCCTTAGCAAACTAACACAGGAACAGAAAACAAAATACCACATGTTCTTACTTATAAGGAGAGCTAAATGATAAGAACACATGGACACATAGAGGGGAACAACGCACACTGGCGCCTTTCAAAGAGTGGAGTTGGGAGGAGGGAGAGGATCAGAAAAAACAACTAATGGGTACTAGGCTTAATGCCTGGGTGATTAAATAATCTGTACAACAAACCCTCATGACACAAGTTTACCTATGTAACAAACCTGCACATGCACCCCGAACTTGAAATAAAAGTTAAACAAAGGTGCTCAACATAATTAATCATCAGAGAAATGCAAATCAATGCTACAATGAGATAATCTCACCCTAGTTAAAATGGCTTGTATCCAAAAGACTGGCAATAACAAATGCTAGCAATGATGTGAAGAAAAGGGAACCCTCGTACACTGTTGGTGGGAATGTAAATTAGTACAACCACTAGGGAGAAGAGTTTGGAGGTTCCTCCAAACACTAATAATAGAGGTACCGTGCAATCTAGCAATCCCATTGCTGGGTATATACCCAAAATAAAGGGTTTCAGTATATTGAACAGATATCTGCACTCCTATATTTGTTGCAGCACTGTTTACAATAGCTAATATTTGGAAACAACCTAAGTGTCCATCCATCAATGGATGAATAAAGAAAATATAGTACACATACACAATGGTGTACTACTCAGCCATAAAAAAGAATGAGATTCTGTCATTTACAACGTGCATGGGATTAGCGGTCTTATGTTAAGTGAAACAGCCAGGCACAGAAAGATAAACATCGAATATTCTCACTTATTTGTGGGATCTAAAAATCAAGACAATTGAAAACATGCAGACAGAGAGTAGAAGGATGGTTACCAGAGGCTGGGAAGGGTAGTTGGAGTTTGGGGGTTGGGGGAATTGGGGATGGTTAATGAGTAAAAAATAAATAAATAAATAACACTTAGTATTTGATAGCACAATAGGGTTACCAGAGTCAAAAATAATTTGTTTGTGCATTTTAAAATGACAAAATAAGTAAAATTGATTGTAACACAAAGGATAAATTCTTGAGGGCATAGATACCCCCATTTTCCATGATGTGATTATTGTGCCTTGCATGCCTGTATCAAAATATCTCCTGTACTCCACAAATACACACACCTAGTATGTACCCACACAAATTAAAAATTAAAAAATTTTAAAAATTCATCTTGGGATTTGGCTTAAATTCTATAAGCCTGTCATTTTCTCAATTAGATAGATGGCATGTTAGATAGAGACTGAGTATTTTTCATGATGTTGACATTAGTAAAAAATAAAATATGTACTCTGATTTATTAACTGATGTGTTTAAATAAATTGTAGGTATAATGCAATCACTCATTCACGATGTAATGTGCAGTTAGTCTGTGTCAGAACCTATGCTAGATCTCAGGTCTCACAATTCTTTGGTCAACAGCAAAGTCAATAACCCTGATGCAACTATTCTAGAACGTAGCATTCTTCCTAGACAGTGACTGGCACCTTAAGGCCATTCTCCCATCTAAGAGACATAACAGATCAACTTTTTATCTCAACCTAGCCAAGCCTCATCTTAACCCATCTACCCCTCTTCATTGTCTTCAACCTACCCTCACCTGTCCTCCATCAAAGGAAAACATCATTGATCCAGTACTTTAGGACCTCTCAAATTGTTCTTTCCTGTGGCCTCTACCAATAAAATAATAGGTAACACATATTGAACATCAAAGCACTGTTTACAGCACTCTATATGTACTCATTCAATACTTATAACAACACTATAAGGCCAGTATGTCATTATTTTCATTTTATAGATGGGTAGCTGAGGCACAGAAAGGGTAGGTAACCAGTCCAATGTCATCCAGCTAATGGCAGAGCTGGGATTTGAAGCTGGAAAATCTGGTTCTAGGACGTATGTCTTAACTTTAAACTGTTGGAAACACTGCTATTGTATTTCCAGGTTTCCACGTTGATGGTGCTTTAATTTCAAATGTAAACTTTAGCATACATTATACACAAAACAAAGCAAAATACAGAAAAATCTTACTAATTATGCAGGGATTTGACTGAATCAATCAAAAGATTGACCTCGAAAGTATTGTTTTGTTCTGCTATGTAGAGAATAAGCTTAATTTCTTTAATTACACAAAATAAAATAAAACTAGTAAGTAGAAATCCTTAGATCTGCTTTAAGGACCAGATAAGAGTAATGTATGCCCACTTTCACTTATATGTCTATATTTATAAATTTTATTATACCCATGGATGCAAAGATTTCTCAGATGCCATGAGGACCCAGAGATGGGTACAAGGTGAGTTGTCGTGTGTTAATAGGAGGGTTATGTTGAAGTAGTAGCCCCTGCTTTTTTTCTAAGCCATACATTATGGAAAAAATCCAAGCCTCTGCTTTTCAAGTCTTCCCTTGAAGCCTCGGGATTAGTTAGGCAAATAGCCAGCAGCATCTCTGACCAATCTAAACAGGGAGTACATTCCCGTGTGATGCGCAAAGCTCGGCTTTCTCCATTTCTCCTATATTGGAAAGAGCTTTGATAACAAAGAGAAGTGGGTTCAAATCCTGGTTTCAACGCTTAGTGGGTATGAGTTGGTTGTCTTTCTTTGAAATGGGGATAATTATAAGACCAGCCTCATAGGGTTGTCCTGAGAATTAAGTGACCCATTATAGAGAAAGCATTTAAGGCAGTGCCTGGCACGTGGTATGTGCCCATTAAGTGGTAATGTTTGATGGTTGTCATTATGTAATTTTGATAGAGTGGTTCAGTGTTCAAGCTCTGATATTGGACTGTCTGGGATGCAGTTATGGAGCTACAGGTTGTGTTAGGCAACTTAACCTCACTGAGCCTATTTCCTCACCTGAAAAATAGGTTTTATAATAGTTTGGTAAAAATGAAAGAAGAAAACATTAGTGAACTGACTAATATAGTACCTGGTACCATAGAGGTGCCATTTTAAATGGGTTTTGTTTTTCTTTTTGTAATTTTAGTTTCTTCTCTTCCTTTCACTTCGGCATAGCAATTACCTAGCCATCTAGCCTCACACTTTCCACTCCCAGTTCAATAAAGGGAATGCACAGCTCTGGGGCATTAGCAGGATTGATTTGGAGAAGATCTGGGAGTGTGAATGTCTTGTACCCATGGATTTCTGAATTCTGCCATAGACAGATGATTTTGTATAGTGCTGAAAGCATAGATTCGGGCCACACTAGGGAGTTCCACTACGAACAAATTACTTAACCTCTCTCTGCGTCAGATGCCTCAATTGTGAAATGTGGATACAAAACAATACCTACCTTGTAGGGTTGTTGTAAGGTAAAGCTTTAAATGAGTTAATAAATGTGAAGTGTTTAGCACAACACTCAGCACACAGTAAGTATTAGCCATTGTTACTACTTTAGAATGGGCTATAGAACTTGACTATTAGGGAATACAAGGCAGGCATTGTGACTGGCCAGTTCACCAGAAGCCAATGTAAACCTGTGTATGTTTCACACGTGGGTATCTCCTACCCAAAGGTGTTCTGTGGCTAAAGCAGACATAAATTAGATCCTGCAGAACAGTGAGGGTGGATACAGTTAAGGTAAATTACTGCTGTCAAAAAGAGATTGGGTTTTGTGTCAAAAGATCCAAATATGAGTGCCAGTTACGTTGCCTACTAGTTGTGCAGCCTTGCAAAACTCACTTAGCTTCACTGGATCTTAATTTATCCATCTAAAAAATGGACACAATAAACCCTCCATTACAAGCTTTTTATAAAGACCAGAATAAGAATTTCAAGAAAAGTGCTTGGCAAATTGCTAAGTGCTATACAAATAAAATGCCTCTTTCTCATCACAGTTGTTGCTATTGTACTTGCTATTTTACAAATATGCATGTCCTCATTCTGTTCAATTGTAAAATGGGCTTTTACCTTAGGGCTTTGTAGGACCATCTGCTTGGGTCTGGAAGGTGAAGGACTTGGACCTGAAGTGGTCAGAACTGATTGAAATTCCAAGGCCCCCGATTGAACTTAGTGCCAGTGTCTTAACAATCATACTCGCACTTAAACTTGGGTGGTTGTAAATATAGGTAGGGTCACTAATCAACCAGGTGGCTACCCACTGCCCAGAATGTGGGCAATTAAGTACAAGGGCCATTTTCATCCAGAGGGCTTGCTATTTCATAGCCAATTACCCAGGCAGCTTCACCCCACTTTGAACTTTGTGGGAAGTAAGGGCAGCATATGCATCTGCAGCCTCAATAGCTTCCCTGTAGCTCCTGCCATCAACCCTATTCATCTCTTTCTAAAGAAGCGTCAGCATCCACCTGCCTTTCAGTATTTAACTCCTTCATTTAGAAAGAAGCAGCAGGAAATTTGAGCCAAGAGCTATTTTTATCCTTATAATGGCAAAAGCAATTTTAACACTATATCCACATCGTAATCTGCATTTCTGCAATCTGCTATATTTTAAAATATCAAAATCAGGAATGAATGTGTTCTTCTCAGATAGTCACATGGCTCCCTAATGCAATTTCTCCCTAATTAGAATGGTGCTCAGTTAAGAGAAAGACATTTAATGTTCTTAGTCCCTAGAGCAAATGTAAATTTTATCGAGGACCAGTTGTGGCTGAGCTTAACAAAAGAAAATACAGCTTTAGGATATGAGTTTATTTGAAAAAAGACTTTATTGTTGAAATGCACCAATTAGGCCTATAGCATTAAAGAAGTCCTGAGGTGGAGGTTTATGCATGTATTTACACATCCAATGACATACAGCAACACACAAACCAGACTGCCTCCAACCTACCACCTGAGGAGAGGATGAGAAGTGATGTGGGATAAGGGTGTAAATAATACCTTTACATTCTCTCTTCCTATTGGTGGAAACTGAACTCCCTGATTATCGTCACCAACTCCTTCACTTTTCAGTTGCTTATACTACTTCCCTGGAATCCTTTCCTACCTTCCCTTCTCTCCCCTATCACTACTCTCAGAGTAGCCTTGCCAGACCCACTGGAGATGAGACAACTTGAAGGAGATAAGGAGAGTCACATCACACCTGCCTTCAAAGCCCAGTTGCAGCATCTCTTTCTTGACGTCTTTCTTGCCTATTCCCTAGGCAGGAATTGATAATTCATACACAAACTTCTCGAACTTTACTGTGCATACAAGTTACTCAAGGTTCTTATTAAAATGCAGACTCTAATTGGGTAGACCTGAGCAGAGGGCCTAAGATTCTGTATTTCTATTGGGCTTCCAGCTGATAAAATTGCTGCAGGTGATCCGTGGACTATATTTTTGTTTGGTTGGTTGGTTGGTTGGTTGGTTGGTTGGTTTTTGTTTTTGAGACAGGGTCTCTTTCTGTCACCCAGGCTGAAGTGCAGTGGTATGATCACAGCTCACTGCAGCCTCAACCTCCCAGGCTCAGGTGATCTTCCCACCTCAGCCTCCTGGGTAGCTGGGACTACAGGTGCATGCCACCACACCCAGCTATTTTTTAATGTATTTTTTGTAGAGAAAGAGTCTGGTTATGTTGCCCGAGTTGGTCTCAAACTCCTGGGCTCAAGAGATCCACCTGCCTTGACCTCCTAAAGTGCTGAAATTACAGGCATGAGCCACGCTACTTGGTGGCAGGGACCATATTTTTTAGTACAAGTCTATACTGCATAATTCAACAATTTGTTCTAATCCCTTTTTTTCTCTCCAGATAAGTTGTCAATTTTCTGAGGACTGGTATTCTATCTTATATTTCTTATGTTGATCCTCAAAATGCTGAGCTCATAATTAGTGCCCCTTAAATACTTCTGGATTAAATGATTGATTCATAATTTTAACAGGGACTTTGGAGTCAGACAACCTGGGCTGAAATCTCAGTGCTGCTCCTTATAAACTTTGGAACTTTAGGCAAGTAATTTATTCTCTCTGAACCTCAATTTTCCTATCTGTAAAATAATAGGGTGACTATGACAATTGCATACACTTACTCTGTAAAGCACCTTGCACAGTGTTTGACACAAAGTGGGCTCCCAATAAATATTACTTCTGTGTTGCCTTGGATTTTCTGAAAAAAGAATTTAGGATGATCAAATCATTTTATAAATGTCAGCCAACATTTTTAAAGGAGAAAAACATTTCAAAACTACATTCATTTATGAAAATATGTTTAGATATTTTTCTTCTTCCCTAATGTTTTCTGAAATGTTCCTTAACTCACTTATGTTGAAGAAACTTAACTGAAACTTACCTTTCCTGCTTGCATTTCAAAAGACAACTTTAGTGTAGTGAAAACATTGCTGAACTTTCTAATCAGAAAACCTAGGTTCCCAGTTATGTTTTTATTACCCAGGAGATATTGATTAAGAATCTTAACCTCTCTCAGCTTCAGCCTTCCTATTTGAAAAAGAGGAATGATTATAGCATCCACCTAGCCAATCACTGGTACGTAAACACTCTTTATAATCTATAAAGCACTATATTTATGTAAAGGGTTGATATTTGCTTCAACATGCTGTCATCTATCTATAGATGACTATCTGTCTTTTTAGTTTCTGTTCTAGAATCTTGGGTTTATAATAGTCTTTGAATTTATCCTCAGATACTTTTGGAAATTAAAGTTTCTCTGTAAGTATTCCTAAAGTCCTCTGCCTCTCTGCTATTTTCATTATAAAGAGAGGTAATATCAAGCACAGAAGATAAATATAATTTGGTAAAATCATCCAGCAAGTTACAGGCAAGCTTATAATAAAAATTTTCTCTTATTTTTGTTAGAATAAAAGACACATGGAAACATCTTCTTTGAAACCAGAAGCAAGTTGTTATTTTGCAAATTACATTAAATTAAAAAATACTATCTGAAAAACAAATGTCTGAGAATACTAATTTCATATTTAAATACGAAAGAAATAATTTTCATGGAGCAGCTCAATTCAACCACAGCACCTGAGATTGTAAGTCAAATTTATTTTTTTTTTGGTTTATTAGTTACTTCCTAGATACAATGGGGATACAGGTATTAGATAAATACAGCCATTCCAAAAGGGAGAAATTAGCTAAAATAAAGGAGCTACAGGCCCCATGCAAGTCTGAAATCCAGCAGAGCAGTTAAATCTTAGAGTTTCAAAATGATCACCTTTGACTCCATGTCTCATATCCAGGTTACGCTGATGCAAAAGGTGGATTTGCATGGTCTTGGGCAGCTCTGCCTCTGTGGCTCAGTAGGGTACAGCCTCCCTCCCAGCTGCTATCACAGGCTGGTGTTGAGTGTTTGTGGCTTTTCCAGGCTCACAGTGCAAGCTGCCAGTGGATCTACCATTCTGGGGTCTGGAGGACAGTTGCCCTCTTCTCATAGCTACACTAGGCACTGTCCAGTAGGGACTCTGTGTGGGGGCACCAACCCCACATTTCTCTTCCATACTGCCCTAGTAGAGGTTCTTCATGAGGGCCCCACCCCTGCAGCATACTTCTACCTGGGCATCCAGGTGTTTCCATACATCCTCTGAAATCTAGGTAGAGATTCCCAAATGCCAATTCTTGACTTCTGTGCATTCACATGCTCAATACCACATGGAAGCTGCCAAGGCTTGGAGCTTGCACCCTCTGAAGCCATGGCCTGAGCTCCATGTTGGCCCCTTTCAGTCATGGCTGGAGTGGCTGGGAGGCAGGACACCAAGTCCCTAGACTGAACACAGCATGGGGACCCTGAGCCTTGCCCATGAAACCATTTTTTTCTCCTAGGCCTCCAGGCCTATGATGGGAGAGGCTGCCATGAAGACCTCTGACATGCCCTGGAGACAGTTTCCCATTGTCTTGGGGATTAACATTCAGTTCCTCGTTACTTATGCAAATTTCTGCAGCTGGCTTGAATTGCTCCTCAGAAAATGGAATTTTCTTTTCTATCACATTCTCAAACTGCAAATTTTCCAAACTTTTATGCTCTGCTTCCCTTATAAAATTGAATGCCTTTAACAGCACCCAAGTCACCTTTTGAATGCTTTGCTGCTTAGCAATATCTACTGCCAGATACCCTAAATCATCTCTCTCAAGTTTAGAGTTCCACAAATCTCTAGGGCAGGGGCAAAATGTCACCAGTCTCTTTGCTAAAACGTAACAAGAGAGTGACTTTTGCTCTAGTTCCCAACAAGTTTCTCATCTCCATCTGAGACCACCTCAGCCTGCATTTCATTGTCCATATCATTATCAGCATTTTGGTCAAAGCCATTCAACAAGTCTCTAGGGAGTTCCAAATTTTCCCCTATACCATGTACCTCAAGTTACGTTAATATGCTCTAGTAAAAATACCCCAATATCTAGATCAGCAGTTGTCATTGGGGATACTACCTAATTGAGTTTACCATAATCCACTTTAGTCCTCCAGTATGTAGTTGGTTTTATAGAAGCCAGAATGGTAAATCAATGAGAATATGGTAAGGACTCCCATTTCTGCATCCTTCAGAGTTTTAAGGGAGGCAATAATCTCTGTCATTCTTCCAGGATGTAATTTTATTTTTGATTTACTGTCTTGACTGGGCATAAGAGAAGGAGGGAGTTATCCAGAGGCTTGCACTTAGCCTTCCCACTATGATAGCTTTTACTCCACAGAACAAAGATCTGATGTTGGGATTCTTCCAAGTATCATGTATAACCATTCTAATTATACATTTGTCGACTGGGGTAGCGACCCCAAGGTGAATCTATAGATGTAGTGGACCTACTGTGAGCTAAACCTGAGCCAGGACTCCACTTAACTGGCTTATATATACTGCCACTCCAACAGAGAAGCCACAATAACACTTCTGGTGTCCTGTTAGCAATGTCAACTGATCCTAACAAACTTCAAAATACTTAGGTATTTCCTTTATCCCAGTGTATAGTTACTCAAGCAGATAATCTTAAGTCGCTTCAGGGAGAGACTGGAGAAAACATTATAGGCTTTTCAGCTTGCTTTGGTGTTGGATATGACAACAGGCTTAGGAATAGAAATTGGGCAAGAGATCATATATTTTATTGGGGAAAGCTGCCCTTTCTGATCATCCATCTTTTTTTTTTTTTTTGGTTGTGTCAATTAGGCAAAAATCTTGTTGGGTTACCATCTATCTTGCTCCTAGAAAACTATGTTCTATTAACGATCTGCATAGTTCTCTGCAGGTCAGGACCCCTTGGCTGCCACTCTGACCCTGCTGTTCACTACAATAATTGTGCCCACGTTGCTCCTGATAGTAAATCATTGCATCTGGCCTCTATTATTTCCAGATCCTATCATCGCCTTTGCCATCAAGTAGCCCAGTTTTATTATAGCATTTCCCAGTGTTATCCCTGATCTGTATAGGACAGCAAGTTTCTCAGTAATGGATGTGTCTCTCTTGCCAGCACATCATTCTTTATTGCTTTGGTTAAATAGAATGTCTTCTGAGCCTTTCTTCAGAAAATATTTGGCTGGCAGATTTTCCAGTTGCAGTGTGTCCTTTCCCTGGCATGACCAATTCTGGAGAGTTCTGATTTATTTCTCCATCATCTTTCACGCAATTTCTAGCAGTTTTTACTTCACTTTTTGTGGATGATCATTTTCCCAAGATTCCAAAAACAACCTTAGAAGCATATTAGCCCTATCTTCCAGGGTCCTCGACCAAGTAAATCCTATATCATGGGAAAGTAATCCATATTAAGAAAATTCACATTTATCCAACTTTATGTTTTGTTTTTTTGATCCAGCACACACAGGATCCCGTTTTATATATACTGTTCTGGCTCCAATTAATCATGTTGACTAGATCCTGCCACTACTTTGGTACATAGTCCCTTTCCTCTCTTAAGAGGCCCAGCACTTCCCTAACTGGGTAATGTTGTTACTTGATTTTAGTTTGGGGTCTCATGGCAAGGAAGTGAAGTGAGGATTCTGAAAGATGATACATGTTTTCTGTCATAGGGAGAGTATATTTTTTTCTTTTGAGAAAGAGTCTTGCTCTGTCGCCCAGGCTGGAGTACAGTTGCACATTGTAGTTCACTGCAGCCTCAAACTCCAGGGCTAAAGTGATCCTCTCACTTCAGCCTCCCAAAGAGCTTACAGGAGTGAGCTGCCGTGCCCAGCAAGGATACTTTTTTTTCCAAAGCAGAAATATCTAACATCTTCCAAACAGGATAGAGCATTAGATTTTAGCAAGGAGGAGGATTTTAACTTTTGCAGCCCTAGAGAAATCAGGAGAATCTTGAAAATCAAGATTTTAGAGTCCATTGACCCAGATGCACCTATCCCATGCCTCAGGTCCCATTTCTTCCCAATCAGTACCCTGACCTTGGCAGAGCTGACTAACCATGGTTGAAAATTCAACCTTCTCTGGACTCTGAGATGCTTTATAATTAAGTCCTGGGCCTGATCACCAGTTTTTTCTGCCTTCCAGCTGAAAGAAATGAGTGCCTCTTTGTATGTTGGCAAAGATATTTGCCATTCACACTCCATCTTAAATCAATTACTAGACCTCCTTATCCTTTCATTGTTTTTGTCCAAAGCATGAACAGCATCTAGCAAAAGCCATTCAATCCCTAGTCCTCATAATTACTACTCCACCCAAATGCTCAAACATACAAGATGTTGTACTTGCCAATGTGTTCTCTTTCTCTGGTATTCCATCCCAGTTCACTGCCAAAAAATGCATAAACAATTTCACTGCCTACAGAATGCCAAAAGCAGTTAGTATTCCACCTGCCCCCAGTGAAATGGTTCCCACTCCAAGCTGGCTGATGGATAATCCACCTCCAAAATGCCACTATAGAGTTTTCTTTCTAGGTCTACTCCTAGAACCCAGTCTTAAGTCATATTCCTCAGGAAATACCCTCTAAAATGAATATCTGAATGAGATTTCTTCAGGAAGTCCTCTCAGAAATAAGATTTCTAAGATAATCAGGAAAGAATATTTAGATACAGAGAAGTTTTGAACTAACATGTAGTTGCAGCAGAGGCTTCAGCCAGTTCCTTAGGGGGTTTTGGAGTTGGGATAACCCTTCAAATTTGTCCTAAACTGATGCAAGGAAGCCAGGAGCTGTAGTCCTACATCACAGTCACTAGATGTGGACTCCTTTTCAGAAAGAGGATACAACTCTGGGTGAGCTTGTTCTCTTCAGATGAGGCCAGCTCCCAGAGAGGGACTCAGCGGTGAGTTATTAACAGCCAACATTCTCAGCAGTAGTGAAAATGATTCCTTCAGTACTGAATGGAGAATTTGGGTGACTGCACCCACTATAATCTCCCTCCTTTTTGGCTTTATTGTGATGGTAATGTGGAATTAAGACAAAGGAGTAGTAAATATGGGGCTTAACTGGAGGGGGTTTTCCCACAACAAATTATTCTGTTATGTCATGCCATGTCTGTCTTTAGAACTTGGCACTTACAGAGAAGTGAGCTCAGTCTCAGAAGAGGTAGAAAAGTGGGCACTGGGGAAAAGTTTCAGGGTTCTCCTTAGGGAACTTACCACTTTGTAGGGACCATTTAATTGATGGTAGGTAGAATACCAATAGCTTTTGGCATGCTGTCACAGTGAAATTCTTAACATTATTATCAGTGGTTGTGTCAGTTTGTTCTTGCATTGCTATCAAGAAATACCTGAGGCTGGGTAATTTATAAAGAAAAGAGGTTTACTTGGCTTACAGTTTTGCAGTCTGTACAGGAAGCATGGTACCAGCATCTGCTCAGCTTCTGATGAGGCCTCAGAGAACTTACAATCATGGCAGAAGGCAACAGGGATCCAGTATAACTAAAAGGGAATCCAGTGCTGATAGCCAAGAAAACAGGGAAAACGCCTTGAAGGCATTTCAGACACCCTTGCAGCAGCCCCTCCCATCACTGTAGCAAGTGGTTGCTCCATAGCCTGCTTGAATTTTTTTCCTGAAAATGCTTTTTTCTTTCTCTTCCACATGGCTCAGCTGCAAATTTTCTAAACTTTTATGCTCTGCCTCCCTTTTAAATATAAGTTTCAACTTTAAGTCATTTATTTGCTCCTGTCTCTGATTGTAGGTTGTTAGAAGCAGCCATGTCACTTCTTCAGTGTTTTGCTCCTTGGAAATTTCTTCTGCCAGATACTCTAGGTCATCCCTCTTAAGTTCAAACTTCCACTGATTCCCTAGGGCATGGACACAATGCAGCAAAGTTCTTTGCTACAGCATAACATGGATAACATTTACTCCATTTCTCAACAGCTTCCCCACTTCCATCTGAGACCTTGTCAGCCTGGCTTCCTTCCTTCCTCCCTCCCTCCCTCCCTCCCTTCCTTCCTTCCTTTTCTTTTTTTCTTTCTTACCAAGTCTTACTCTGTTGCCCAGGCTGGAGTGCAATGGTATGATCTTGACTCACTGCACCCTCCGCCTCCTGGGTTCAAGTGATTCTCCTGCCTCAGCCTCTTGAGTAGCTGGGATTACAGGTGCATGCTACCATGCCTGGCTAATTATTTGTATTTTTAGTAGAAATCATGTTTCACCATGTTAGCCAGGCTGGTCTTGAACTCCTGACCTCAGGTGATCCACCCACCTCAGCCTCCCAAAGTGCTGAGATTACAGGCATGAGCCACCATGCCCAACCCATATTTCTATCAGCATTTTGGTCACAACAATTTAACCAGTCTCTAAGAAGTTTTAAACTTTCCCCCATCGTCCTGTCTTCTTCTGAGGCTTCCAAACTCTTCTAAACTCTGTCCATTACCTAGCTCTAAAGCAGCTTCCACATCTTCTGGTATCTTTATAGCAATGTCCCCTTCCTTGTTTTCTGTGTCAGTCTGTTCTTGCATTGCTATAAAGAAACAACAGCCTGTGTAAAGAAAAAAAGTTTAATTGGCTCATTGTTCTGCAGGCTTTATAGGAAGCATGGTGTTAGCATCTGCTTCTGATGAGGCCTCAGGAATCTTACAATCACGGCAGAAGGCAACAGGGAGCCAACATGTCACATGGTTAGAGAAAGAAAAGGAGAGAGTAGGGCAGGAGGTGCCACAGTCTTTTTTTTTTTTTTTTTTTTTTTTTGAGACGGAAGTCTTGCTCTGTCGCCCAGGCTGGAGTGCAGTGGTGTGATCTCAGCTCACTGCAAGCTCCACCTCTGGGGTTCATGCCATTCTCCTGCCTCAGCTTCCCAAGTAGCTGGGCCTACAGGCGCCCGCCACCAGGACCGGCTAATTTTTTTTTTTTTTTGTATTTTTAGTGGATACGGGGTTTCACCTTGTTAGCCAGGATGGTCTCGATCTCCTGACCTTGTGATCCGCCCACCTCAGGCTCGGCCTCCCAAAGTGCTGGGATTACAGGCATGAGCCATCACGCCTGGCCGACACACTCTTTTAAATAACCATATCTTTCATTTTTTTATTATGGTCATTCTTGCAGGAGTAAGGTGGTATCACATTGTGATTTTGATTTGCATTTCCCTGATCATTAGTGATATTGAGCATTTTTTCATATGTTTGTTGGCCATTTGTATATCTTCTTTTGAGAATTGTCTATTCATGTACGTAGCTCACTTTTTGATGGAGTTGTTTTTTTCTTGCTCACTTGTTTGAGTTCCTTGTAGATTCTAGATATTAGTCCTTTGTCAGATATATAGATTGCAAAAATTTTCTCCCAATCTGTGGGTTGTTTATTAATGCTACTGATTGCTTCTTTGGCTGTAAAGAAGCTTTTTAGTTTAAGACTGTTTCTTTTGCTGTGAAGAAGCTTTTTAGTTTAATTAAGTCCCATCTATTTACCTTTATTTTTGTTGCATTTGATTTGGGGTTCTTGGTCATAAAGTCTTTGCCTAAGCCAATGTCTAGAAGGGTTCTTCCTATGTTATCTTGTAGAATCTTTATCATTTCAGGTCTAAGGTTTAAGTCTTTGATCCATCTTGACTTGATTTTTGTATAAGGTGTGAGATGAGGATCCAGTCTCATTCTTCTACATGTGGTTTGCCAATTACCCCAGCACCATATGTTGAATAGACTGTCCTTTCCTCACTTTATGTTTTTGTCTGCTTTGTCAAAGATCAGTTGGCTGTAAGTATTTGGCTTTATTTCTGGGTTCTCTATTGTGTTCTATTGGTCTATGTGCCTATTTTTATACCAGTACCATGTTGGTTTGACGAATATGGCCTTGTAGTGTAGTTTGAAGTCAGGTAATGTAATGCCTCTCGATTTGTTCTTTTTGCTTAGTCTTGCTTTGGCTATGCAGGCTCTTTTTTGGTTTCTTATGAATTTTCAGATTTTTTTCGAGTTCTTTGAAGAATGATTGTGGTATTTTGATGGAAATTGCATTGAATTTGAAAATTGCTTTTGGCTGTATGGTCATTTTCACAATATGGATTCTACTCATCTATGAGCATGGGATGTTTCCATTTGTTTGTGTCATCTATGATTTCTTTCAGCAGTGTTTTGTAGTTTTACTTGTAGAGGTCTTTCACATCCTTGGTTAGGTATATTCCTAAATATTTTTGTGTTTTTTGCAGCTATTGTGAAAGGGGTTGAGTTCTTGATTTGATTCGCTGCTTGGTCACTGTTGTTGTATAGCAGAGCTACTGATTTGTCTACATTAATTTTATAGTCTGAAACTTTGCAGAATTCATTTATCAGTTCTAGGAGCATTTTGGAGGAGTCTTTAGGGTTTTCTAGGTATACAATCATATGGCAAGTGTATTAGTCTGTTTTCGTGCTGCTGATAAAGACATGCCCGAGACTGGGAACAAAAAGAGGTTTAATGGACTTACAATTCCACATGGCTGGGGAGACCTCACAATCATGGTGGAAGGCAAGGAGAAGCAAGTCACGTCTTACTTGGATGGTGGCAGGTAAAGAGAGAGCTTGTGCAGGGTTTTGTGAGACTCATTTACTATCACAAGAACAGTGCGTGAAAGACCCAACTCCATAATTCAATCACCTCCTACTGGCTTACTCCCATGAAATGTGGGAATTGAGGGAGTTACAATTCAAGATGAGATTTGGGTGGTGGGGACACAGGTAAACCATATCGTTCTGTGCACCTGCAGGCTCAACATCACATGGAAACTGCCAAGGGTTGGGGCTTGCACCTTCTGAAGCCATGGTCTGAGTTGTGCCTTGGCCCCTTTTAGTCATGGCTGGAGTGGCTGGGACACAGGGCACCAAGTCCCTAGACTGCACACAGCATGGGCAACCTGAGCCTGGCCCACGAAGCCATATTTTCCTCCTAGGCCTCAGGGCCTGTGATAGGAGGGGCTGCTATGAAGACCTCGTGGAGACATTTTCCCCATTGTCTTAGAGATTAACATTTGACTCCTCGTTACTTATGCAAATTTCTGCAGCTGGGTTAATTTCTCCTCAGAAAATGGGATTTTCTTCTCTATCACATTCTCAGGCTGCAAATTTTCCAAACTTTCATGCTGTCCTCCCCTTATAAAACTGAATGCCTTTAACAGCACCCTAGTTACCCTTTGAATGCTTTGCTGCTTAGAAATTTCTTCTGCCAAATACCCTAAATCATCACTCTCAAGTTCAAAGTTCCACAAATCTCTAGGGCAGGGGCAAAATACCACCAGTCTGTTTGCCAAAACATAACAAGGGTCACCTTTGCTCCAGTTCCCAACAAGTTCTTCATCTCCATCTGAGACCACCTCAGCTTGGACTCCTTAGGGAGTTCTAAACTTTCCCACATTTTCCTGTCTTCTGAGCCCTGCAAACTGTTTGAACCTCTGCCTGCTACCCATTTTCAAAGTCACTTCCACATTTTCAGGTATCTTTTCAGCAGCACCCCACTCCTGGTACAATTTACTGTATTAGTCCATTTTCACACTGCTGATAAAGACATACATGAGACTGGGATGATAAAGAGGTTTAATGGACTTACAGTTCCATATGGCTGGGGAAGCCTCACAATCATGGTAGAAAAAGGAGCAAGTCACATCTTACATGGATGCCAAAGAAAGAGCTTGCACAGAGAAACTCCCGTTTCTAAAATCATCAGACCTCTTGAGACTCATTCACTATCATGAGAACAGTGAAGGAAAGACTCACCCCCATAACATGGGAACTGTGGGAGTTAAATTCAAGATGACATTTGAGTGGGGACACAGCCAAACCATGTCATTGGGGATGTGGTGAAAAGGGAACACTTTTACACTGCTGGTGGGAATGTAAACTAGTACAAACACTATGAAAAACAGTGTGGAGATTCCTTAAAGAACTAAAAGTAGAAGTACCATTTGATCCAGCAATCCCACTACCAGATATCTATCCAGAGGAAAATAAGTCATTATGTGAAAAGAATACTTACACATGCAGTTTTCCTTCTTTTTATTTTTTCTTGAAATGGAGTCTCTTTCTGTCACGCAGGCTGGAGTGCAGTGGTGCGATCTCGGCTCACTGCAACCTCCAACTCCTGGGTTCAAGCGATTCTCCTGCCTCAGCCTCCCGAGTAGCTGGGATTACAGGCACACATCACCACACCTGGCTAATTTTTGTATATTTAGTAGAGCTGGGGTTTCACCATGTTGGCCAGGCTGGTCTTGAACTTCTGACCTCAGGTGACTACCGGTCTCCAAGACAGCTGCCAAGCTGGCCTTAACACCTGACCTCAGGTGATCCACCCACCTCAGCCTCCCAAAGTGCTAGGATTACAGGCATGAGCCACTGTGCCCAGCCTACACATGCATTTTTATAGCAGCACAATTCACTATTGCAAAAATATGAAACCAGCCCAAATGCCCATCAATCAATGAGTGGATAAAGAAATTGTGGTATATACATACCATGGAATACTACTCAGCTATGAAAAGGAATTAAATAATGTCATTCGCAGGTACCTGGATGGAATTAGGGACCATTTTTCTAAGTGAAGTGACTTAGGAATGGAAAACCAAATACTGTATGTTCTCACTCATAAGTAGGAGCTAACCTGTGAGGATGCAAAGGCATAAGAATGATACAATGGACTTTGGGAACTCGGGGGGAAAGGATGGGAGGGTGGTGAGGGGTAAAAGACTACAAATTGGGTACAGTGTATACCGCTTGGGTGATGGGGGCACCCAAATCTTAGAAATCACCACCAAGGAACTTATTCACGTAACCCAACTCCACCTGTTCTCCAAAAACCTATGGAAATAAAAAATTAAAAAATAAAAATAAAGGCCAGGCACAGTGGCTCATGCCTGTAATCCCAGCACTTTGGGAGGCCAAGGCAGGTGGATCAGCTGAGGTCAGGAGTTCAAGACCAGCCTGGTCAACATGGTGAAACCCCATCTCTACTAAAAATACAAAAATTAGCCAGGCATGGTGGCAGGCACCTGTAATCCCAGCTACTGGGGAGGCTGAGGCAGGAGAATCACTTGAACCCGAGAGACAGAGGTTGCAGTGAGCCGAGATCCTGTCATTGCGCTCCAACCTGGGCAACAGGAGCGAAACTTCATCTCAAAAATAAATAAATAAATAAAGGAACAATAAATAAATAAGCAAGTAGAGCTCATGTGAATGAACTGAGCAAGAACTCATTCATCACCAAGTGGATGGAACGAAGACATTAATGAGGGGTTTGATCCCGTGATCCAATAACTGCCACCAGGCCCCACCTGCAACATTGGGGATTACATTTTAGCATGAGACATGGAGGGAACAAAAATCCAAACTGTATCAGTGGTGACCCACTGCAGTTCATCTTCTGGCTTTTTCTGCTATACTTTAGCAAAACAGAAGGAAATTCTCACTTTGAAACATTTCCATAAACATTGTTCAAATTATTGATTAATCTAATTTTTTAAACATCAACATAATTGTGCTTTCTACATTGCATCTATTTATTCACTGAACACTACTGACTGCATACCTACTGTATGCCATGAACTGTTCTAGGTGTTAGGGATACAGTAATTAACAAAGTAGACATAATCTTTATATTCATGAAATGCACATAGTAGAAAATGGCTGGGGAGACAATAAATAAGGAATAAATAAACAAGAAAATTTCACACAGTTATAAGTAATGTAATGATAATAAAATAGTAATGGGATAACAAGTAATTGGCTTTTGTGATTTGTAGATTGAAGAGGAAATTTACCGTACATAGGGCAGTCAGGGTAACCTTTTCTGAGGAGGTGTTTCTTGAACTGCAACCTGTGTGATGAGAAGGATATGGTTCATTTGAGCTGATATGAAAGTAAAGCAAGAAAATAAGCCTTGAGAAAATCTGAGGGCAGTGAGTTTCAGAATGACATGAAAAATAACCAGTACAAAGGCCCTGAGAAACCAAAAGAAGACCAACAAGGCTGGATGGAGTTTAGTGACAGAGAGGAAATCATACAAAATTGGATGAGAAACTAGGCATGGACAAATTACATTGGGTCCTGGAGGCCATAGTTAATAATTTATGTCTAAGAACAAGGAGAAGGCAAGAGCACATTCTGAGCAAGGAATAACATAATCTACTTTATGTTGTAAAAGAATAATTCTGGAGGCTGTTTATAAAATGTATTATAAAGGGTCAAGAATAGAAACAGTAATGCCAGTTAGGAAATTATTTCAGTAATTCAGGGGAGGTGACGGTGGCTTTGACCAGGATTGTAGCTGCAGAGATAGTGTGAAGTTGTCAAACTCTGAATATATTTTGAAGGTAGAGCCAAAAGAATTTACTTACAGATTAGATGTAGGATGCAAGAGGAAAATGGGACTTGTATTAGCAACATTATAACTAGAGTCAAACTGTCTAGTAGTGACTTGGACAATAAATGGGTCAGAGGAAGAGATTACTGAGGGCCAAATCAGGAAGGTTTCACAGTCTTCAAGGAAAAATCTGAGTGTGTTTATGTGTGTGCCAGTGTGTGTGTGTGTGTGTGTGTGTGTGTGTGTGTGTGTGACAGAGTACAGAGATACAGAGATAAAGAGAGCAATTTATCTTATTGAAGATGATCCTGTTGACAATTTACTTCTACAATTGGCCAAAGATAATATTTCTGTTTTGATTGACTGAATTGAGGAGGTCTTTGCTTTGTCAAACTGCCCCTGGAGGTGACACTTCAACACAAACTAGGGCACACCCACTTGGTGACTTCTGAAGTAGCAATGATTGTTACAGTGTCTCAAGCTGTGCTTAATGGGGAGACATGGCTGGGGTATCTGCATGCATTGTGCAGATGCAGGAGAAGAGAAAGAGCAAACCTATCTCCCCATCTGTGGCTAGAAAGCCTGCCCATTAGAGGTCCTTTTGCACTTCACAGGCAGGACGATATTCTGCAAGCAAAGCCATCCCACAGGTGCAGAGCTGGAGCACAATTGATTTCCTTTGTGGAACTAGCCACAGAGAAATCCTTCATGTATGCTCCCAGACTCGGTGGCAGTTTCAAGTTGATGTGAAGTGCAGATACATAGCATAGAAGTGCTACTGTTGGAACATTTTGGAATTTCAAAGCATCGCCTGATGGGAGAAGGTGGAGAAAGCAAGCACTAACCCTCCTGCCAGAGAAAACAGGGGTTAAAGAAGGGAAGCAGTTTTTCACATGGTGGAAAGCAGAGTCACACTTTTTCTTTTATTACACTGTGTTGAAATTTTCTTCTTTAATGCCTCTATATTCCAGGAATTGATCTTTCTTGTTCCTCTTTAGCAGAGTGACTGCCACATAGTATATGCTGATGAGATATTGTGGCTGAATGAATGAAAAATTGAACCTAAATCCACCTTAGAGTCTCTGCCAACTGAGTCATGTTGTCAATATTTATTGCTAACAAATATGAAATTCCAGTTCCTGTTCCTGTCTTTGTGCCTGCCACCTGTGGCACAATCAAGCTATGTCTATGTAGTGTTGCTGGAGCTGTTGGTTTTGTGCAACTTGCCAGGAAATGGAAAGAAGTCAACAGTCTCAAATGATTGGTTTGAGTGGTATTTTTTCCTGCTCCGTTGCTGAATCTTTTGTCTGAATTGACAAAGTAAACAAATAAACAAAAACCAAATAAATCAAAAAGCACATTGATGTCGCTAGATGCAATTACATCCATGTCCTGACCTGTGGCTGTTGGCATAAAACCTGAGAACAGTGGGATAAAAGTTTATATATACAACCACTCCTTTTCATCACCTTAGGGTTTGAGGTGGGGTGGAGATGGTCAGATCAGTTGTTTGATGTCATGAATTGAAAATACTTAACGGATTGAGTCAATTTTTTAGTACTTATATAATCAGGGCTCTGTATAATCAGTGTCCACTTTTCCCATAAGGTATCAGGCTCTTTGTCACTTCTCAAATGCCCCCTTTTTAAAGATTACAAATATTGGATACCTTAAGTCATCCCTGTTTGAAGATTTCCCCACCTAAACCTCTCCAGCCATTCTCTGCACCTCCCCCCTACCTTGGCAGCTGCATGTCTTCCAAAGACTTCCTTTCCAATCAAGACTGAAATACATGTTTAATTTTTGAGTAACCAAATATGGGACTGTCTGTATCAGCAAGCAATATTTTTGCCAGTCAGTCCTGATTTGATGAATTGAAGGTTTCCATAGACTTTCCCAGGTGCCAACTGCTTAAGCTAAACAATGACACCAAATGAAACTGCCTATCAAACAAAGGCACATCAGGAGGAGAAACAAAATGCACTGATGTTATTAAGGCTGCCTCCACTGAGGGGCTATAAGCAAGGCAGAGTCTTCACATTGCACAAGCCAGCTAAAACAAAGAAAGAGAGAGCTAACACAAAGAAAAATAGGAGAAAACACACAAAGAGGACCTAAGATAATACCTATAGAAGAAAATTTAAATTGCAGATGGATTTGTCATCTCTCATCCTTCACATATAGAAGGAGGCTATTTCTGTATCTCTCCTGTTTGGCGTGTAATCTTTAGTAACAAACATGTAGTTTTAAACACTATGTTAATAAACAAATAAAATGCATAATATTGTCAGGTCTAATAGAATGTTTCCATGAGTTAAAAGTTTAACTACCCCATGGTAGCACAACTGTAAGTGAACTTATTTTCCAATGAGTGGAGAAAAAGTGATTTTATAACAACAGCTTCCACATCTACTCCATATTTATAACACAGTTCTGTCCATCACCAGCAGCCTGATATTACAAAGAGCAAAAACACTTAACGGGCTTGCTCTTATTAAACGATGCATACCATCTAATGCTGGGGGAAAGAACACTAAGACAGCAGTTGGGAAGCAATCTATTTTATTTATTCTCGCCACTGCATTTTTTGGTCCTGTAATATATTCCACCCATCAGAAAGCTTTATCTCAGCTGGAAAACATGAATTCTTATTTTGGTATTCAAAATTCCAACTCTTTGTGAAATTCTAAGTGCCTTTAAAAAATTGAAATGCTCGTGGGTGACATTTATTATTACAGGTAAAATACATGGTTACATTCATATTTTAAAAGAGTGTACATTTAAAACTCACATCCTTAAAAAATAAATAAATGATTAAAAAGCAAAATAAAACACATCTTGTCAAGAGCATAATTGAAAATGAGAACTTTCCTTCATTGGTTTGATTTCAGCTTGCTTATCAGGTTTTATGCTTACTATGTAACAAAAAAAATGTACTATTGTGCCACATATCCAAAGAGAGAATAATATCACTACAAAATATTTAAACTGTTTTCTTTACTGCCAGCTGTCATTTTATTAGGATGCTGCTGAGCTTCTTGGGAGTTGTAGTTTTCAGTTCTGGTTAACTAGTAGGTATAAGAATGCTTGAATCAGGCTGGGCGCGGTGGCTCAAGCCTGTAATCCCAGCACTTTGGGAGGCCGAGACGGGTGGATCACGAGGTCAGGAGATCGAGACCATCCTGGCTAACATGGTGAAACCCCGTCTCTACTAAAAATACAAAAAATTAGCCGGGCGTGGTGGCGGGCACCTGTAGTCCCAGCTACTGGGGAGGCTGAGGCAGGAGAATGGCGTAAACTCGGGAGGCGGAGCTTGCAGTGAGCTGAGATCCGGCCACTGTACTCCAGCCTGGGTGACACAGCGAGACTCCGTCTCAAAAAAAAAAAGAATGCTTGAATCAGAATTTACAAGAAGAGGATACATTTTGGAATTCTCACAAGAAATGAAATAAAAGTATGAAGGAAAGGCCACTAAATGATCTATTTTCTACAGCTTGCATGTAATATTTTTGATTCCTTTCATTTTTGATCATGTAACTGTGACAATATAGGGCGATTCAAAAATAATTGAACACTTGCATGAATATTTACTCAGTAACTAGGTGCTATATGAAATTGTAGAATGTACCTAATTATAGAGTTACAAGTAGCTAACCACTGGAGAAGTTTTGGCTTCCTGTTCGTATATAACCTGGTTACTGAATAATAAATGTTTGAGTGTTCTATTGTGTTTGACTACTCTATAATTATTTGTTATGGAAAGTGTGCATGGATGCCCTTCAATTAAAATATATGCTGCAAAATAGCAAAGACCATTTTAAGTTCTCTTGAAAACTTTTCCAAGTCATCCATCAACAGATATGTATTATTTTTATTTTAAATGCATAGTCTTCTTCCTTTTTTTTTTTTTTTTTTTTGAGACAGAGTCTCGCTCTGTTGCCCATGCTGGAGTGCAGTGGCACCATCTCTGCTCACTGCAACCTCCACCTCCTGGGTTCAAGTGATTTTCCTTCCTCAGTCTGCCACACACACCACCACACCTAGCTAATTTTTGTATTTTTAGTAAAGACAGGGTTTCACCATATGGGTCAGGCCGGTCTTGAACTCCTGACCTCGTGGTCCACCTGCCTTGGCCTCCCAAAGTGCTGGGATTACAGGTGTGAGCCACTGCGCCCAGCCGTAAACGCGAAGCTAGTCAAGCGTGGTTGTCGGGGGAGACCATATTTTTAAAGTAAATTTTGATGTCACTAAATGAGCTCCTGTACTATGGCAAGAAAGTGAGAAATATATATATGTACTTGAAACCAAGAAGTCAAATTTGATATCTAAAGTCAATACATAGATAGACACATAAAATGATACTTAGATACAGAGAGAGAAAAAAAGAAAATACACTCACTACTGGGGACTGGACACATGGACTGGATTGGATCCGCGTTGTTAAAGAGCCTCCGAAAAAGACTCTGACTGGGTCTATAGAAGCTTACCAAATTGTCCATTTTGACTAAATTGACCAGTCAATTTAATGAAATAGCCACTTAACTCCCCCTACCTCAATTTGACCAAAACCACCTGTTAAGGAACTTGGAGACAGTCTTATTTTCCTGATCTTTCCAAACAACAATTCCCTCTACTGCTGTACTCACCTGTCTCCTCTAAGCAGCCCTTTACTGGTTCAATTGTTTTCTCAATTGTGATTGGAGTTAGGAAATAACTATTTGTTCCCCAGGACACAAATTTTCCTGGGATTGAGGGAGTAACAGTAATCAACTGGGCTGATGACTGCCCTGGGCAGAACCATTTAAAGGCTACCGAGGAGCAGGTTAAACTCCTGAGTGCTCTAAGAATCCTGCTTAAATCAAAAAATCCATGAACTGCTGGTTTGGCATTCAGTTCACCATTTCATAGCCTGCACTTTGCTTCTCAGGTAGTGATCTGAAATACTTATTCAGCTACAATTTCTCTTGGGGCTAGCCAATAAACTGAGCAGGTCAGGCCAAATCACAATTCTTCAAGAAACAGCCACCTGATGAAAAGACTCTGTTTACTGTTTAGACTTAGATGCCTTAATTTTGAAATGTATAATGAGAAAGAAAACGTAATTGTGCATTTTTAATTGAAATGTGCTCATTTCCATTTTAATTCTTATTACGTTTCTCTGCAAGAGACAATGCATTTATGAAAACTTCCAAGAGAACAAGCAAGAAGGGTCTAGAAGGCTCACTCGCTTTTTTCCCTGGGCATGAGATACCTCCCATCTTCCACAAGATGGCAGGCAGTTTTCATTTTACTGTTGGTGATCAACAGGAAATTGCTCCACTCTCAAATGACAGCAACCCCAGGTAGCTAGGGTGACATTTGCTTTACATTATGATACACACTAATTAATCATTAGTGATCCCAGAAGTAAGTCTGCTAAAAATTCTTTGCTATGGCTTTTCACAGCAGGGGCTTTCAATATTGATACTATTACATGCACATATGTTCAGCCAGTATATGTTATAGCCATGGCTGTAAGCTTTCAGGTTATTTTAATTAATATTGCCTAGATTAATATTCACCTCTTATTTGGAAGGCGAAATCGTAAGGCTAGTAAAATAAATACAGAAAGACAAAGCAGTGAACAAAAGTCTGAAAAGCTAAAGGCAACTTTGCCGAGTTTTCAGCTTGAAGCTCCTTTGTCTTCTGGCATTTGTTGACATCGTCAACTTTTTCCCAGGCCCAACTCAAAATATCTGGGGCAAAAATCCTTTAAAGATTTTGGTTGGCAACACCACTGCACACTTAGCTTGCATGCTATGGTCTCGAAACACATCGCCTCATGAAGGATTTACTCCATCTCATCAACTAACAGGAAATGTTCACATTGCCTTTCAACATGAATTCAATTTCACAGCAAGAAGCCTCGTTATTATAAGCAATTCCACCAGGCATGAGCCACAACCCAAGCTATAGACAATGAGCACAGATGTTCTTCTTACTTAAGAAGAGCCTTTCAGAAAGGTTCATCAACCACCTGAACAGCCACAGCCAACCCAGTTTTCTCCACCACATGAAGCTAGACCAAGACAAAGATCACCTGCCTGAATGTACCACACCCAATTCCACTCTTAAGCAGTTTAGGTTCACACTTTAGTTCCAGTTATAACTGGTTAGTTCTCTACTCTGTTCAGCTCCACCCACCCCTAGGCCTTGTTAACACATCTCTTGTAAAGTTTCTATTACCCCTTCATTAAAATTTAGTTTTCTTCTGATAGGGACACTTCCTTCATAACCACTTTAGCAGTGGTTTTTGAACTTTAATGTGTAGATGTGTCACCTGCAAATCTTGATAAAATGCAGATTCTGATTCAGTGCGTCAGGGGTTTAACCTGAGATTCTGTATTTCTAATGAACTCCCAGATGATCCTGGGTGCTGTTACACCCGCACTTCAGTTAGCAAAGCTCTAAAGTTCCTTCATTCATCCACACTCCATACATCCTGGGGTAAAAAGACTGACAAGAGTTTCCAGACTCCCCATTCCAGACTCTTCTAGGCTTATTTTCATCAATAACCCCTCTTCTTTTGAAGCCTTCATTATTTGACGGATAAAATTTTCAGAGTCACCTTCAGATCTCTCTGCCAGGCTTTCCACTTCATTCACTAAACATTCTGAAACCCAGATTATCATCTTTTTTCCACCAGATCCCCTCTTACCTCCTGAACAACTTCAACCTTCATGTAGATAACTAATTCATGACACTGGCCTTGATCCCCTTTATTCCAATGACCCTCATCTGTATTCTATCTTACCAATCATCTTAGTGGCTATATCATGACCTTATTGTCATCTGAAACTGTTCTTACCCTAAATTCTTAAACCTCAAAATTTCCCTCTCTTACTTCAGTCTGCAAGAGACTCCAAGCTCTCTTTTTCCTCAGTCCCACTAAACATACGCTCCTACCCCCACTGGACATTGGACTTTCCCCTCCTTGTATACCTCCCTATTCTTACCACCAGGTGCTTTCACCTCTATCTCTACCCATTCGGGAGACCATGGTTAATCACTTCTAAATTCAATAATAATACATTTTCTCTAATGTCATCTTTTTCTGAGACTACTGTGCTAAACTGAATCCTGGGTGCACCCATAGTTATTGTTTTACTCCTCCCCATCTATAAAGATCCTAGTGAGCACACACACACAACTCATCCTTCTGAGTGGCCCCACTATATACTCACATATTCACCTTCAGTTGGGCCTGCAACACTGCTGCTCAATGCTCTTATTTCTTTCCTGACAAATGCTTTTCTGACCCTTTCTTTGCTTCTCAAACTGTCATGTTATAAAACATAAATGTCCTCAGTTCCCATTCCTTTCCATCACAAAGTCTTTCCAGATCTTCATCCAATCTGTTTTCCTTTTTTCCTGTTATATCTTCATTTCAAAATTAATCCCAACAATTTTATTAACCTTAGAGTATAAATCTCTGTTATGCTCTTCATTCGACCTTGATGCATCAATTTTCCATTTTCTTAAATTGCAACACTTTTCTTTCCCATTGGGTCCTTTCTCTCAGCCAACACACACTCTCATGTTTCCCTTACTAATCATCAACCCTCAACCAAAAATGCTCTTCATAATGTTATTTCTTATTCACTCTAGATATAATCTCAACCTTATTTTTTATTTTATAAACATTAAAAATAATTCCCTTATTCATCGTTGCTACTTTGTAAATCATCCATTCTCTTATTAATTCCCTATAAGTGTGTATCCTAATATAAAGTAAATGTCACACCTAGGAGCTGCCTCTGCAACTCCACTAAATAGCCTCTTAGTTTTCAATCTCAATAGCCTTATAGATGCCCTCAGTGTATTTCACCCCTTGGCAACATTTGACACCTATGCTCACTCTCCGACAGAAACATTTTCCTCCTATCACCCTGGTTCTCTCAGCCTTCGTATTTCACTTTTTATTTCTTCTGCTGATTAATCACTGTTATATCTCTATCAAATTCTTAATGTCAATGCTCCAAAGAGTTTGCCCTTAGCCCTCTCTCTGGATTTTACACTTTTATCTCTTTCTTTCTGGGCTATCATTGGCATTCCCTTGATACCAGTTTTCTCTGTAACGCTTACTATGTTCTAACTTATATTTTACTTATTTATTATGTTTATTGGTGTCTACCCACTCCCTACTTCATCCCTGCAAGAATGTCAGCCCCATGAAAGCAGGGAATTTTATCTGTACACTCACATACATTAAGCCTCTGGATTGATACCTGGAACATAGTAAGTGTTCAATAAATTTTGTGGAATAAAGGAACTATTAGTTATGAAATAATCAGTGCCATATCTAGATCTCTACACTTAATCTTTCTCTTGAATACACACACTCTTATGGTTATTTTACCAACACTTCAAACTTAACGTGGCCCAAACCAAAGTCATTACATCTGCATGTGCCAAACTTGCTCTTCCTGCAATTGTTCCTAGCTCAGAAGAAAGTTTGAAGTCATTTTGACTCCTTTATTTTATTCACCATGCAAAGCCAATCAGTCATCAAGTCCTGTGGATTTAAACGTCTCCAATGGCTTGCATACCTATGCCCCTTCTGTTTTCATCCTTACATCCACAGCCACAGTCCCATTTCTCCTCTTGCCTGCAATCTTAAAATATCCTCCTAAAATTACTTTTCTCCTGCCGCCAGTTTCTCACTATCATCTATCCTACACAATCTTACCTGACTTATTGTCTCCCAAAAAACAAGTCTGATAACATCACCTCTCTCTTGAAAAGTCTACAAATAATGTTCATTTTCTATAGGCCCAAATCTGAATTTCTTGGCCTGACCTTAAATTTCCTCTATCATCTATCACCTCTGAATCTCTTTTTAGGTTTCACCTACATATTTTTTCACAGTCCCTATGCTCTAGACATTTCTAAACTGGATACTCACATGCCCAATGAAGAGAAAATATTCTAAGAGAACACAGATTAGAAGAGATTAGAAGAATGGTGACTTGTTTAAACAAAATATGACAAGACTCACTGGATAAACGGAATGACTTAAAACTAACTTTTGGCAGGGAATTGAGATCTGAAGAAGTCAAGACAAAACTCTGATAAAACCCTACTTCTCTGCTCAATGGCCTAGTTTCGGTTCTCAACGTGAGACCCATGGGCTATCTGCATCAGAATTTTCTAGAGGTGAACCCTGGTATCTTTATTTATAGCATACTTCCCAGGAGATTCACTCACATCTTCAAGGTTGAGAACAATTGACTTTGGGAGCAATATCCATATTTTTCATTTTTGAAGGGCATGAGAAAACATATCTGTGTCCTCGTACCCCTAAGTAGATGGAAAAGACACTGAATTGGGAGTCAGAAAAGTTGGTTTCTTTTCTTAGCTTTGTTCCTTACTTGCCTATGTGCTTGGGCAAGTCACTTACCACCATATGCAAATGCAGAGACTGGTGGAAATGACCCCTCAGGACCCTTGTCATCATAGGAATTTTTGTTTCCATGGGCCTCATCAACTCACATCCTAGAATTTTATGCCACCACAGTGAATTTCAGGCCATCACCCTGATCAACAACTATGGGTTAAGAAATGACTGAGAAAGTGACTCAAATATCCCTTTCTCGGGGACACCTTCATTGTTGACTATACCTAAAAGAACAAGCCCTTGTTCAATGCTTGTTATTCCCCTGGCCAAATTTATTTTTTGCCATTGCAGTTAACAGTGACTTATTATGTGTTTCACTCCATTATCTTGCTGACTGTCTATCTTCCTCCATTGTACTGTGCGCTCTATGATGGCAGGGGTTGTGCCTATTTTGTTTGTTCATGGCTATGTCATTTGAACCTTTAACAAAGCCTGGCATATATAGTTTCATAGTTCTCCTCATTTTCTTGGTTCTCACTCCTTATCTTGTCCCTTTACTCTGTCTCTGTCTCTCTTTCCCTACTCCCTCTCTCTCCTGGCTTTCTCTCCCTTTCTCTGTCCTGTACTCTGACCTTTTTATACCCCTTAAAGCTGTGACAAGGAAGATGGGATAAGGCGGACAGGTTGATAATAGAGGGTAAGTCATGCCCATTTTCAGTCTCTCAGTTTATACAGATGAATCCAAGATTAAGGAAAATTTTCTCCCTAGAACTTTGAGAGAGAGGTTCTTCTAGACCTGAGAAGATGTTTAGCAGAGTTTTATATATATTGTGTATTAGGGATGCGCTGACCTCTGAACCTAAGTTTAGGGGATAATGCTGATGATCTCTGTAAGGAGAGCACCACTAATCCACTTACATCATTAACAAGCAAGCAAACAACAGTAACAAAAAATTAATTCAAACAAAATATCAGACAATGGTTCCAAGACATGGATTTCATTAAATTTTGGCATGAAGTTATGCAGACTACATTTTGCCTTTCTGCAAGAGGAACTCATCCACAGGGTCATCTGGAGGCAAAATTATGGAGCAGAGCATATTTGTCTCTGGCTCCACCCTATGAGCATCTTTTTCATTCCTTTATCTCACAGTAGCTCACTCAAGTATTCTATCCTCCAGCTCCCCACTAAGATGGCATGAACCATCTTGCCCTACTGAAGGTAAGCCCTCCAAAGCCCAAGCTTCCACCCAGCTCGGTAGACCACAGAACCTTGGCCACTATGCCAATAGGAATGATAAAATATATTTTTGTCAACTGGGGCCTTCTAAAAGGAAGATAATGCTTCCTCCTTTGCTAATGGCCTTACTGGTGTGTTGGTGATGTTAAGGATAGAGATTTTGAGCATGAGAATGGAAAAAGAAGTGTCTTAGAGTAAATCTGTTTTTCATGTCCTCTAATGCAGCTATTGAAGCAGCTGCCCACTCTTACATGAATAAGATGGAAATATCTCTACAAATCTTGGAGTCAAATTTAATACACAAAGACTGTGATGCCATTTAGCCAGAAAGATACATTCAGCAAACTTGTGTGAGCCAGTAGAAGAGTGCTAGGTCCTAGGAGGCTGCTCAGTAAATATGTGCTAAATGAAAACACAAAGCTAGGTCTTATGGAAGGCTGAACCTTTTATGCAAATATTAGCTGGTACAGTGAGCATAAAGTAAGTGGTAAGGATTTGGTTTCAAACTATAGAAAGGGCAAAGGGAAAAAAACAGCCTCCGAAGTAGAGATTTATATTTTCATTTAAAACAAATTAAACACTATCCTTTTTTCTCTGTTGGAACACAAGATTATCCTTTCCTCTCTGTTGGACAACAAGCAAGTTTCAGGTCTCTCATGTAACCAGTGAGCAACTTAGCCTCTCTGCCTCCCAGGAGATGCTCCTTTTAAGAGCTTGGCAGCAAGCAATTGCCTTTAAAGGGAAAACCTTGCGGCCGGTTTTTACTCTGTCAATTGAGGATTTAGCCTTTGACTCTTTGTTTACTTCTGTTTTGGACAGGACTATGGACCAGGACACTAAAAGATGGAGAGGGCAAACTCATAACCCTGTATTCACAAAGATTGATGAAGAAAAGATCTAATATGATTCTTAAGGATACTTGAAAGTTCTGGACCCTCTGCTTCCCTCTCTCTTACCCAATCAGGCTAGTTGCAAGTCAATTTAACAATTAAATATGACGTGACAACTTGGTGTCAGGCACTTTGCTAAATGCTGTTTTTTCCATTGATCTGTCCATCTATATCCATCCAGCAAATTTTAACTGAGTACCCACTATATCAATGCAATATGTTAGGTGCTAGATAACATAAGCATGGTCTCTAGGTTTCATGTACATTACAATAAAATGGGGGGGGGGGCATTTTTCTGCTGAAAAATTTGATTAAATATCATCAAAATAACAATATTATATGTGGAGGATTTACTATGTGACTTGCACAGATCCAGATACCATGTATGTGTTATCTATTTTAATTCTCACAGTAACCTAGCAAGTGGGTCTTACTATCCTCATTTTACAGATGAAGAAAAGGAGGCTCAGAGAGGTAAAGCAGCTTGTTCAAGATCACAGAGATACTAACTTGCATAGCTGGAATTTAAACACATGGCTGAATGATTCCAACGCCTGTGCTCTTTCCAGAGCATCCTATTGTCTCTAGAGAGGCAGTTAAAAGAGCAATCAGAATTTTTTTATCTAAACAAGCCAGATCTCTTTTCCTTCATGTTGACCTTTGCTCAGAGACTTCTGTTGATGATATGAAATGTTTGGGCACATACATATTTACCCCAAAGAACATTTTCCATGAACTTTGAAGAAAATCAATTGTGGAATTATGTACTCTGCCTTGTTGAATGACTTCTAATTGTGTGTTTTACCTTTCATAACCATTCTCAATGGCAATCAAGATGGCACAAAAAAGATACATAGTGTCTTTATTGAATCATGAGCCTGTGACAATCCATTGAGTCAAAAGGGAAGAGGTCTATGGGCCACTGCCATGAGTTTTTGATCACAAAAGTTGAAGGCTCCAAGTACTGACATCACTGAGCCCGAGAGTCTTACTCATTTATGGATGGTTTGTACTCCAGGCATAGTATGAGACCAAGACAGCACCTCTCTAAACAGAATTTTGTGAGCAAAACACTACTCAGCCAATGGTGCTGGGCTCCAAAGAAAATCCCTTCCACACATACATACGGGGTTCTCCCAGCTGTCTCTTTCCCCTAGCCTGGAGGGTTCTTTATCTATATGTTTACTTGTAAATATCTGATCCTCCCATTGAAATCCAACTAAAATTACACATTCTCCACAATGACCTCTCCAACAATTTCAGTCAGAATCAATCTGTATCTTCTTTCCTCAAAAACCTATACAGATCTTTGCCAGATAAATTTTTTTTTTAATCAGAATTTGGTTCAATGGGTATTTTTTCATCTATGAGATTGTGAACTCCTAGCAGTCAGGGACTTTCTCTTGATCTTCTATCCCCACAGCATCCAAAACGGTATGTATGAAATGTTTTACTAAATATTAAGTGCTTATTGAATACATTCAGTTGATTAATGAAAAATTTAAACCCATTGTTTCTAGACCACAATCCCCCCAGCTCACACCCCACTGGGGCCCTGGCACTGGAGAGGTGAGGAGGCAGAATAATAATGAAAAACACTTTGACTTTGAAGATAAACCACGCTGAGCTCAAATTTAACAATGTAACTTCTTGAAAGTGTAAATCTAGGCAAATCATTTTGCTCTCTGAGCCTCAGTTTTCCTTGTCTATACAATTGGGATAACAACTCTCACAAAATTGTTGAAGGAAATAATATGAGACAAGTGTATGTATATACACACATGTACATAGGTACACATATACCATACATTAGACACACAAAAACCTTAGTTTCTCTTTTTCTTTTAGCATAGGCACAGGCCCAGTGTAAAAAAACAAACAAACAAACAAAAAAACATTAACCCATGCTATTGTAGAAACTAAGAGAAAACTTCCCTTCTGCCCTCTGCAGGTCCACTGAAAATGAACCAATAGGCAGATTAATAGGAGAAAAGGTATACAAAGTTAGTTAACGTTGCAGGGGAATGATTATCCAATACCCCAATGAGGTCCAGATGCTTATATACCCTTCTTCATAGGGTAAGGGAGATGGGAGTGTAGGAGTAAATGATTTTTAGGGGACAATGAATGGACCTGGGAAGCAGACATTATCTTGTGAGTGATTCTATTTGGAAATCGAATAGGACTGGAGAACAAACAATGGTTTGGGACAAAGTTTGAAGTTCATTGTGCTCTAGGTGTGGTGGTTAATTTTCAGTCTTTTCCTCTGTGATATAAGTTTTAATCTTCTCTGTTTAACAAAATTTCAGGGAAGGGATCTAAGGCAATTCCTCTTTGGGGGCCTGGTTACTAGGTAGAAAAAGGTACTTCAGAGAACAGCCTCATCCTATGCTTTGAGAAAGACAGAGGCTTGAGGGACAGGAATGGGGGAAGGTCAGAGAGATCTTGAGGCAGCTTCTTTAGTTCAGCATGTCAAAACACCATATTCTGGGGTGTAGTTTTCTGAGCTCCAATGCTATCACGGGTTATCAATCGACAAATTGTCAAATGAATTCACATTTACTAAGCCAAGTAAATTTTACTATTTGCCAAGCTCTGTGCTACATTTTATAGGGGAGATGGAGGAATAGAAGCAAAAGGCTCTGCATTCAGAGAGCTTACAAACTACTGGTAGAGGCAAGAAAACCATGAGAGACACACATTAAGAATCCCAGAAGACATACAGTAATTGCCAGAAGTATTCAGAAGAGAAATAGGTCTAAATGGACTGACAAAATTGGGGAAAGCTCCAATGCCCTTTGAAGAATACGTTGAGACACAATAGAAAGAAGAACAGAAAGTGGTCATTCTAGTCAGGAAAAATGACATCTGTGCAAATGTTGGGGTGGGAGCATGCTCTCAGCACAGTGGAGAGCCAGGCACTCAGTCTGGATCCCTCTGAGATCAGGTATTGGGGGTTGGATGAGTGTTGGATGGTGGAGGGCCTTGAGTGCCCAGTTAAAATTAACATTACTAGTCATTGGCAAAGAGCAGTCAGTGGGGTCCCCTTACAGGAAACTGACTTCCAATTTAGGAGACATCTCTGCTGAGGCCATGCTTTTCATATATATAAAGTGCCCACTAAAAAGCAGCAGTCAGGACTACTGGGCTGAAGGAAGGAAGGAGTTTAGTTATCCTGCATTAGCTTCCGGAGTTGGGAAGTCTTTGGGCCCTTTGTGTCTGACAGCAGTGATAGGTTGCCCTTCCCCCACCGGAGCTATCCTCACTGCATGCTGGGGCCTGACTCCCCCACAATTCCAACAAAGCTACCCCAGAGAATCCAGTGAAAGTAGGCATCACCCAGCTCCAGGCTGCGCATCTCACACTGCACCCACAGAACTGAAGTCTACTGCAAGCGCCCCAGAATGGTTTGCTGGCCATGGCTATAGGGTAAAGCCTCCTGCTCCTTCACGTGCCTGGGGTGGGGGATAGGAGTCACACTGATTGGCTTCCAGCTGGCTTTGCTGAGCTCTAACAATAATAAAAATGGGACTCTTTACCAGTGAGGTCATTAATTGAAGACTAGGAGGGGGACAAGCTCTGCACCCTGCTCTGGATTCCCCCCATCCCCCCACTGCCCTGCCTGCCACCACCTGCTGGGTAGGAAAGTTTTCTTGGCAGGAAAGAGGAATGGTGAATGGGGAGAGGCCAGGTGGTGGGGTGGTTTGCTCTGGGAGGCTGGATGGAATGACGACAGCATTGTGAGCCTCTGGTTCTGTGTGGGCGAGCAGAACAGTAGCTCGGAGCCCTTATCAGGTGAACTCAAGTGCTTATCAGCTCACTCCACCAACTGCTGCCTCTCCTCCCCCATGCGCCTCCAGGCTGTTTATTTTCTGTTAGAAAAGGGGGATCTGCATGTCAGCTCATTTGCATTCTTTGGTCCCAAACAAAACCATATTAAAGTGCATTGAAGAGCCGGGCTAACTGGACAGGCTGCTTGCCTTGGGGAAGAAAAAGTCCTTAGTATGAAAAGGAGGCAATGTAGTATTCTATTTTCATGCCAAGTACAACGCCTGCATCGGGGGAAAAATTCTCCCGTTCGTTCTAATCAGCAAGCTTGAATGTGATAATTAGTTAGCATCTTCTTCAACAGCTTTCAGATATATTATTTTGTTTTTCATTATTTTTTACCAACTTGTTTTAAGACCTGTAAATGTAGCTGGAGAATAAAAGAAAGGGAAGGAGGGAGCAGCAACTTCAGCAGTGGCCTGGTGATCTCTCCAGAAGTGTGGATGCAGTTCCTTTTCTTACTTGGGAAACAGATGGTGTTTTATGCTTAACACAATCAGCACCGCCTCTCTATCTGTGCCCCTAACCTTCCCCACCTGTGTGAAACCTAATCAGCGCCTAATGAACATACTTGGAGCTGTCTGGATGGAATTAGTCCCAGTAGGAGCTGGCCTTCAGGTACCCAGCACTCTCTTAAAGCTGTGTAGCTGCAAAAGACAAGAAATCTTTACATCAGGGCTAATTAAATAAAGGTCTGCCTCTGCAAAATACATGGTGTCTCTCCCCACCCCCTCAGAAAGTAGGCAACACTCAGGGTATTACATTGTTTAGCTTCTCCCAACAACTATGGGCAAAGGTTTGCATTTTGAATTTCATCCAAAAACATGAGACATCAGATTCCTTTTCAGTCATTCCCACTTGGGTGTTGGCCTCCTTTGTGCAAATGGATGCACACTAATGACCACAACATTTAAGACAAACTTGCCCCCTTCCCATTGACAAATCTATAATTGGGTCCCAAGGCAACAAAGAGAGGAATTAGTCAAAGTGCTAGCTTAAACACACAGACACACACAAACTGTGGCATTATCAAATTATTTTTGACATATTTGGAATTTTATGAAATACTACAACAAGCTAGAGGCTTCTGGGTAATATGTGAATCACTAGGAAGAAACCCACCATTTTCTGGTCAAAAGCTGTTCCTTTTGATGACATAACAAGGTCAATAGGTCATGGTAGTTCCATTACCTCACCTTGAGTTGAACCCTTCTGATGACATACCAAAGTGTAAATCATCATGGATTAGCCAGAATGCCCCTCCCCTCACCCTACCCACATCTCTTTAAAGTTTGTAAGGAATGGGAACCCACAGACTCTGTCCTTACTCCCTTTATCTCCCTGTGGATTTCACTGAAGGGTCATGCTAGTGCCCCTCACCTCTCCGCCTTGGGATCTGAAGGAGTCTTACGCCTGTCCCAGTTTCATGGAACTAGAAACAATATGAATCCTAGATTGGCTTAGCTCAGTTAGGTCCAAGCAAGACCGCTGGCTCATTTCCTTGTCCTAGCCTGGACTTCCATTAATCTGTAAACCAGAAGTAAGCAAACTATAGATAGCCCTTGGACCAAATCCTTTTTTTTTTTTTTTGTAAATAAAGTTTTATTAGCATGCAGTCATCCCTATTTGTTTATGTACAGCTTATAACTGCTTTCCCACTACAATAGCGGAGTTGAGTAGTTCTGACAGAAATCATATGGCTCATAACGGCTTAAAATATTTGGTTATTTAGCCTTTTACAGGAAAAGTTTGCTGGCCTGTGTTCTAAGGTTTTGTATTGCAGAGTTCTAATTGGGCCACACTATTCTTTCTTTGGAGCTAGTTGTATTCATATTTTGAAGGTCTGGTGGTTTTCTGTCTTTAGCTAAACTTGTCTCAGCATCTATTCACCATCAATTCACCAGAGGTGGGTCCATAAAAATGAGGCAGTGGCTGTTTCCCATCTTCCTTACCCAGAAATCCCAGAGGCGACTTCAGCTTATGTTTTGTGCCCTTACTCATCCTGCCCTTGTTTTAGAAAAGGTGAGATAGGAGAATCAGAATGCCTCCCTCTCAGATCTGAAAGGCACACCAAAAAACATGAATCACTTCTAGTAGAAAGTGCAGGTGATGAAGATGCTTCAGAGGACACAAAACAAATAATATCCAAGGTAGGAGTCCTCTGAGAGAACCTGACACAAAATACACCACTTTGTGTTGGATCTAAAACATCCTCAGAAGCCTCAATATTCCTTTTGGCCACAGCCTCAGCTAACAGAGCTTTAAAGAGAATTCCCTGAAAACTGTCCTCAATATCTGTTTATGTCTGTTCCTCAGCTGTGGAAAGAAAGGGAAAGTACTGTATTACATTTCTAAATATGACCAAACTCTGGGAAAGAACTTGCCATAACTGAAAGTCATTTGGAAACACATTTAAGTATATTAGCAATAGAATGAGCTGTGTTTCCAAGTCAGGAAGAATTTGTACCCTGCATGGAAGTCTTTGGCTACTTGATAACTTTATTTTTCTAAAACATTACTAGAAATATTTAATATGGAAATAATTGTTTTTAAAAATAAATCAGAAAATAGCATTAATGATAACTACTCTATTTTCTACTTAATGTTAAAAGCAATAATAATAAAAACATTTAAGAATTTATGAGGTGCCAGGCACTATTCCAAGGGCATTGTATTTATCATCTCATCATCTCACAACTCTTTGAGATTCTTTTTATCATTTTAATTTTTCATTTTGGTTTTCAATTTATTTTAATTTTTTATTTATTCCCATAGTACAGCTGAAAAGGATTGAAGTTAGAGTCAAGTAACTTGCCCAAGTTTTCAACAACTAACAAGTGGTCGAGATGGAATGAAAATATCATTCACCCTGACCCTCCCACCAAATCAGGAGCCATGATGCCTTGAGCTCTCTTGCTAGTAATAGAGATGAATCTGCCTGAACCATTCATACTCTCAGATCTATTCCTCTAGTGTCTAACACCAAATGTTATAAGACATTCCTAAAAGAGAGAAAAGCAGAGCCATTTTTGCTGGCATCCAGCTTATGGGCTTTTATGAGAACTATCCTGAGCAGAGGCAGAGGAGGGGACTGCCTGCATATAATGAACATCTGAGGGATGCCTATCACTGGAAGAGTTCCTCACCACCACCACTCTGGCAGACCTTTCTTTAATATTATTCCTCTGGCCTAAAGTATTGTTTCTTCAAAGCATGTTCTGTAAAACATATTATCCTTCCACTTAGCAAAGAGAGCTCAAGGCAAAGGAGGGAAAGCAATTAGAAGGCTGTTGCTGTGGTGCAGGAGGGACACACTGAGGACCTAAATGGTGGTAGAGATAACAGAGAGGAAGGGCCATCTCTATTTCATTGAGATATGAAAACAGGCAGGACATTGTGACTGTATTGGGCAAGGATGGGCTAACTACTATAACAAGCAAATTCTGAAGTGCATAATGGTTCAAACTTCTTTGAAGGAGAAGTTTGTTTCTGCCTCACATAGCAGTGAACACCTGGAGAAACAGGCAGATCAGCCATCCTCCATGGAGGGCATCAGACTGACAAGTGGCTCTGCAATCTGCAACATGTGAGTTTCCATGTTGTTCTGGGAGCTACCCCCACTCCAGCAAGTTGAAAACCCTCTTCTGTGAAGCCACATACCTTTTGCTAAGAACTCTATTCGACAGTCATTTTCTCTTCATGTACCACTCTCTAATCTGGTTTCCCACAGTACTCTGGGCATATATCTCTCATAACAGTTATTATACTACACTAAAATTGTACATTTCTCTGTCATTCCACCAGAAGGTACGTTCTTTCAGAGTGAACACCGTGTCTTATATTCATCTCTACACAGCTAGTGCCTAGCTCTGTGTGCTAGGTATACAATAAATGCTTGGTAAATGTCAGTTGAAAAAAAATGAGTGAGTGAATGAATGAATGTATGTGTATCTCTTTACGAGCTCTTAAAGCTACACAATACTCATGGCTTCATTATTTTCTCAATATAAAAATATTAGCCTTCCTAGGATCTACATTTATGTTTTATAAAGTAGCCCACCACATAAGTCAATTCACAATAAATTGAATTCATAATAAATTGGAAATGAGCATAATTTTCTACACATGGCCTTTCCCATTTTCCTGACTACTCAGAATCAAAACTGAAAGATTTTGACCAATAGAAATACTGATGTTGTCCAGCAAGCAATCCTGTAGAGGGATTGTAAAGTAAAACCTCCCCCGGATTTGGTTCTTATACCAAGAATAATTGAATAGTTTAAAACATGTCTGCCTTGTGACTTGGCCAGCATTTATATTATAACAATGGAAACTCACAAATGTGTCTAGGGAGTCATTTATGCACTGGAGTGCCATATAAGAAACCCAATTGCATATAATGAAGTGTATAATGCACATAAACTTTTAATGAAGAGTAAAAGCATTGCCAGGCCTCTCCAGGAGCAACCCTTGGCTCATACTCTCCCCCGAGATCCCCTACTGAAGGAAAGGGTTAACGCAGCTGTTCCACTGCTGCAGAAATGGGAGGACCTAGGCCAGCTGCAGATGATACAAAGGTAGAAATGAGTGAACAAGGCATGGGGCTGAATTGCAGTGCATGGGGTGGGCTCATCTACTGGCCATCATCCAGCCTGATGTCTCCCAGGAAGTAAACCAGGTCAGCAATTGCACACTTCAGGGTGAGCTTGTTATGTCTCAACCGAGTGACAGTGTAGTATTGTGCTTAGGTGTTTGGGTTATTGAGTCAGGCAGATCAGGATTTGAATCCTAGCCCTCCCAGCTGTGTGACCTTGGACAAGTCACTTAATTTCTCTGAATCTCAGTCTGTAAAATGAGAACAACAATAATGTCTACCTTCCGTGGTGATTATGAGGATTCAAGGAGATAATGCAAATGGAAGCCCCCAGGTTATACCAGAACCTCAAGAAATGGCAGCTGATGTCATTTTCATTGTTAGAATTCACCCTCTCCCAGGGGAAAGGCTGTAATCCACATATTACTTCGGGTGCTTCCCACTTAATCTATGTTTGGTCTCCAAGGAGACCATGCAGCACAAAAAACACTCCAAGAAAACACGAACCCATTATTGTTAGTTGGGAGTTGAGCCCCAAATCCTGTGAGCTGGGCTTTAGGACATGAAAATCTGAGAACCCCTCTTCCCCCTTTAGCTTTGAGCATGGGGCAGAGGTGTGCCTGAGAAGCCTCCTTTATGTTTACTGTATCAGCTAGATTTTGCTATGTAACAAACCACCCCAAAGTGTAATGGCTAAAAACAATAGCTATGTAGCTCACAATTCTGTGGGTCAGTGATTTGGACTGGGTTCAGCTGGGTGGTTCTTTTGCTGGTCTTGGCTAGGTTAATCCATGCACCTGTTATTAACTATAGTCAATAGCCATGTCTGATGGTTGGCTGGGTGTCAGCTCAAATAACAAAGGGAACTGGTTCATGCGTCTCTAGTTATCTACACAGCTAGCCTGGGTTTCTTCACATGGCTGCCTGGGATTCTAAGAGCAGCAAGAAAGTAAGCTCCAATGCCCAAGTGTTTTTCAAAACTCTATTTTTGTCATGTTTGTTAATGTCCTATTGGCCAAAGCAAGTCACAGGGCAAATTTCAGGAGTGAAGAAATAGAGTCTGTCTTTTGATGGGAAGAACTGAAATGGCATGGATTACATTTGCTATTGCATGGATTGCATGCAATTGCAAGGGCAGGGATGCATAAAGGAGAATAAGTCATGGTCATTTTTTAATATTGACCTCACTGCCCCACAATTGCAAGGGCAGGGATGCATAAAGGAGAATAATTCATGGTCATTTTTTAATATTGACTTCACTGCCCCTCTCCACTTCATTTCCCACCCTTATCCCCTTCACTCGCTCCACTCCATACACACAGCATATATGTCCCCATCTTATGACTTTGTACATAGTGTTCCCTCTGCCTAAAAAACACTTCCCTCAGATATCCACATGAATGTTGCATCAAAGGTCAGACCCAAGGTGAAGGGGGAACGAGGAGAAAAGCCCAGTCTTTCACAGCTGATTGGTTACAAATTGTTTTTGGTATACCCTGACTAAGGTGTGCTCCCAGAGCTGAGTCTCTCTCTTTTGGTGTGCTTTATTGAGTTTCTTGAATATCTCCAGTGGGAATGTACAACTGCAACTACTATTTCATGGATGAAGTCAGTCTCTGGCCTCTTTTTTAAGCAGCGTTATTGAGATATAATTCACATACTCTACAATTTGCCCATTTAAAGTGTACAATACAGTAGTTTTTAGTATATTCACAGATATGGGCAACAATCACCACAATCCATTGTAGAACATTTTCATCACCTGAAAAGAAATACTGAATCCTTCAGCCGTTACAAGATTATTCCCCCACTCCACCTCAGTCCCAAGAAACCAACAATCTACTTTCTGTCTCTATAAATTTCCCTATTCTGGACTTTCACATGAATGGAATTATATAATATGTGAGTTTTTTTAAACTCATGTCTTTTGCTTGGCATAATGTATTCAAGATTTATCCATGTTGTAGCATTTATCAGAATGTCATTACTTTTTGTGACTGAATGATATTCTATTATATAGACATATCATATTTTAATAATTTGTCAGTTGATGGACATTTTGGTTGTTTTCACATTTTGGCTATTACAAATAATATATGCCTACAAATGTACAAGTTTTGTGTTAACATATATTTTCAAATCTCTCAGGTAGATTCCTTGGGATAAAATTGCTGAGTTATATGGTACCACTATGTTAAATTTTGGGAGAAGCTGCCAGACTGTTTTCCAAAGCAGTTGCACAATTTTACATGCCCACCAGCAGTGCATGAAAGTGACAAAGTTTTTCCACATTGTCAGCAATTATCTTTTTATCAATCTTTTTTATTCTAGCCATCCTAGTGGATATACATTAATGTCTCATTGTAGTTTTGATTTGCATTTCCCTGATAATTAATGATGTTGAGCATCGTTTTATGTGTTTATTTGTCATTTCTATATCTTCCCTGGGGAAATGTCTATTCAGATTGTTTTCCCATTTTCAAATTAGGTTGTCTTTTTTATTTTTTATTGAGTTGTAAGTGTACTTTATACATTCTAGATACAAGGCCCTTATTAAATATATAAATTACAAATATTTTCTCCTGTGGATTGTCTTTTACTTTCTTGATAGTGTCCTTTGAAGCACAAAAGTTTTAAATTTTGATGAAGTTAAATTCATTTATGTTTTCTTTTTGCATGTATGCTTTTGGTATCATATCTAATAATTCATTGCCAAATCCAAGATAATGAAGATTTACCCCTATGTTTTCTTCTAAGGATCTTATTGTAGTTTTCACTCTTGCATTTAGGCCTTTGATACATTTTTAGTTCATTTTTATATTTGGTGTGAGGCAAGGGTTCAATTTCATTCTTTTGCATGTAGTTATTCAGTTGTCTCAATGCCATTTGTTGAATAGACTACTCTTTCCTCATTGAATGGTCTTGGAATCCTTGTCAAAAATCAGTTAACCACATATGCATGGTGTATTAGTTCATTCTCATGCTGCTATAAGGATATACCCAAGACTGGGTAATTTTTAAAGGAAAGACGTTTAATTGACTCACAGTTCTGCATGACTGGGAAGGCCTCAGGAAACTTAAAATCATGGCAGAAGGGAAAGCAAACATGTCCTTCTTCACAAGGTGACAGGAGAGAGAAGTGCAGAGCAAAGTGGGGAAAAGTCCCTTATAAAACCATCAGATCTCATGAGAACTCATTCACTATCATGAAAACAGCATGGAGGGACCACCTCCATGATCTAATCACCTCCCATGAGGGCTCTCCCCCAACACATGGGGATTATAATTTGGATTACAATTCAACATGAGATTTGGGTGGGACACAGAGCCAGACCATATTATTCTGCCCCAGGCCCCTCTCAAATTTCATCTTTCTCACATGTTAAAACACAATTATGCCTTCCCAACAGTTGCCCATAGTCTTAACTCATTTCAGCATTAACCCAAAAGTCCAAGTCCAAAGTCTTGTCTAAGACAAGGCAAGTCCCTTCTGCCTATGAGCCTGTAAAATCAAAAGCAAGTTAGTTCCTTTCTAGATACAATGGGGATATAGGCATTGGGTAAGTACACCTGTTCCAAATAGGAGAAAAATGGCCAAAACAAAGGGCCTCATTCAAGTCCAAAATCCAATAGGGCAGTCATTAAACCTTAAAGTTCCAAAATTATCTCCTTTGACTCCATGTCTCACATCCAGGTCATGCTGATGCAAGAGGTGGGCTCCCATGGCCTTGGGCAGCTCTACCTCTACAGCCCATCCTGGCTTTTTTCAGTGGCTGGCATTGAGTGTCTATGGCTTTTCCTGGCACACGATGCAAGCTGTAGGTGGATCTACCATTCTGGGGTCTGGAGGATGGTGGCCCTCTTCTCATAGCTCCCCTAGGCAGTACCCCAGTGGGTACTCTCTGTGGGGGCTCCAACCCCACATTTTCTTTCTATACTGCCTCAGTAGAGGTTCTCCATGAGGACTCCAACCCATAGCAAACTTCTGCCTAGACATCCAGGCATTTCCACACATCCTCTGAAATCCAGGCAGAGGTTCCCCAATCTCAATTCTTGACTTCTGTGCACCTGGAGGCCCAACACCATGTGTTAACCCCAAAGACTTGGGGCTTGCACCTCTGAAGCAATGGCCTGAGCTCTACCTTGGCCCCTTTTAACCATGGCTAGAGCTGAAGCAGCTGGGACACAGGACACCATGTCTCAAGGCTGCATAGAGCAGGGGGGCCCTGGGCCCATCATAGGAAACCATTTTTCCCTCCTAGGCCTCCAGGCCTGTGATGGGAGGGGCTACCATGAAGGTCTGTGACATGCCCTAGAGACATTTCCCCCATTTTCTTGGTGATTAACATTTGGATCCTTGTTACTTTTGCAAATTTCTACAGCCAACTTGAATTTCTCCTCAGAAAATGGGTTTTTCTTTTCTACTTCATCTTTAGACTGCAATTTTTCCAAACTTTTATGCTCTGCTTCCTTTTGAATGTTTTGTTGCTTAGAAATTTCTTCTGCCAGATACCTTAAATATTCTCTCTTAAGGTCACAGTTCCACAGATCTCTAGGGCAAGGGCAAAATGATGCCAGTCTCTCTGCATAGCAAGAGTGACCTTTACTCCAGTTCCCAACAAGGTCCTCATCTCTATCTGAGACTACCTCAACCTGAACATTATTGTACATATCAGTATCAACATGTTGGTCAAAGCCATTCAACAAGTCTCTAGGAAGTTCCAAACTTTCCCACATTTTTCTGTCTTCTTCTGAGACCTTCAAACTGTTCCAACCTCTGGCTGTTACCCAGTTCTAAGGCTGCTTTCACATTTTTGGGTATCTTTATAGCAGTACCCCACTTCTGCAGTACCAATTTACTGTATTATTCTGTTCTCATGCTGCTATAAGGACATACCCAAGGATGGGTAATTTATAAAGGAAAAAGATTTGACTCACAGTTTTGCATGGCTGGGTATGCCTCAGGAAACTTCAATCATTGTGGAAGGGAAAGCCAACACATCCTTTTTCTCAAGGTGGCAGGATAGAGAAGTGCAGTGTGAAGGTATAAAACCATCAGATCGCTCGTGAGAACTATCATAAGAACAGCATGGGGGGACCCCCATGATCTAATCACCCCCCACAATGTCCCTTCCCCAACACGTGGGGATTACAATTTGCATTACAATTCAAGATGAGATTTGTGTGGGACACAGAGCCAGACCATATATCATATGAGTTTGTTTCTGGATTTTCAAGTGTCTGCAAAGGGTGATGGAATGGTAATCAATACTGGAAGACAGAAGACAATAGAGAAATGCTTCAAAAGTCTGCATAAAAACCATTTTCAAATTTTAATTTGATATGCAACTAAATTATCAAGCAAGTATATGGCAAAAATAATTTTAGATGTGCAAGTGCAATATTTATCTTCCATAAAAACTTTCATACTCAAGAAGCTTCTGAAGGATATATTCTATGAAATGAGGGTGCAAACCAAGAAAATAGAAGACATAGGATCCAGGAAAAACCACATAATAGCCGGGCGCCGTGGCCCGCTTTTCCGTAATCCCAGCACTTTGGGAGGCCGAGATGGCTGGATCACGAGGTCAGGAGATTCACAATCAATCCTGGCTAACATGGTGAAACCCCGCCTCTACTAAGAAATACAAAAATAGCCGGCGCGGTGAAGGGCGCCAGTCCCAGCTACTCGAGGCTGAGGCCGAGAATGCATGGAACCCGGAGGCGGAGCTTGTGAGCCTGAGATCCGCCACTGCACTCCAGCCTGGGTTAAGGTGAGCCAGACCGCTTCAAAAAAAAACCACATAATACTTGAAGGTAAGTCCCAGGATGTCAGCTATGAAGCAAGCAATCAGTCCAGATTGGAGCAAAAGATTGGAAGGTTTCAGAGGGAATGCTTCCAGGGAAAAATAAAAATGACAAATTATTCTTTTCATTTTCCATGCAACAGCTATCTATGGAGAACATACTATGCTTTAGAGCCTGTTAGAGGCACTCAGGCTATACTTATGAACAAAATTAAGTTTCTGCCCTCTTGAAATTTACCTTCTACTGAAACTTAAAATTTATGTCATCTGACAAGGTATGGAAAATTGTTATAAATCTCTTTACAGAACTATTGAACTATGTTAGAAGACTTCATCAGATGTAAAACAAAATGGGCAGGTGTGGTGACTCACACCTGTAACCCAGCACTTTGGGAGGCTGAGGCGGGCGGATCACGAGGTCAGGAGATCGAGATCATCCTGGCTAACATGGTGAAACCCCATCTCTACTAAAAATACAAAAAATTAGCCAGGCATGGTGGCAGGTGCCTTGTAGTCCCAGCTACTCTGGAGGCTGAGGCAGGAGAATGGCGTGAACCGAGGAGGCGGAGCTTGTAGTGAGCCGAATCGTGCCACTGCACTCCAGCCTGGGTGACAGAACTAGACTCCATCTCAGAACAAAAAAAAAAAAAAAAAAAAGTAACACAAAAGTTAGTTAATAAGTAACTCTAGGAATAAAAGCAAATTGAAAAAGAAAGTAAATGTATTCATAGTTCACTAATTGGCTCAACATTGAATTATACTGCATAGACACAGTAGTAAATTTATAATACATATTTCCACAAAAAAGTAAGACATATTAGAAGGATGTGGGATGGAATAGAGAAGAGTATGTATGTGAGCAAAACTCCAGATTTGACATAATAATACTCAATAGACAATGTCTAAACTTGATCCAATAACCCTTTGTGTGTGTGTGTGTGTGTTTTGAACATTTTGGAAAATAGACATAAATATCAGATGAAATAGTTACAGATTTGAAAGAGGTTGCCACTAGGGAATGAAGTTGAGCAGGTTAAACCAAGGAACTGATGTTTTTTATTAAAGGACTTTTAGCATTTTGGACTTTAAAAATCTTATTGTACACATTTTGATTTTAAAATACATATATTTTTAAAAATAGTGGAGTGTATCTATGTATTAGGGTTTCTTCCTAGGGCTATGCAGGGGTTAATTATGACTGTTGATTTTGCCAAAGGTTAGATTTCACTACAACTTAAATGTGCTTTTGGACTTTCCTATGTTAGATTTTATCCATTTTTAGCTGATTCACCATCTTTGTACGGCCATCAGTGCTTTTGCAATCATTCGAATGTGTTATTGCATTTTGTTCTGTTATTTTATAAAAATGACTGTAAATAGAAATGAGTCTCATAACCATAACCTAATTGTGACAAAGATCATGCCCAAAGTAACAAATATTTAACTTCCTTGTGATGTTTATTAGGCTTAAATTGACCAACTGCAGGTTCACTTGATGACTTTAAAATTCAATTTAGAAACATGTGGAAAATTCTGGCCATATCAAACATTGAAGATTATGTCTGAAAGGCAAAATATAATTATCAAATAAATATATTTTAGCTTTCCAAGAACAGAACCACACTTAGAGCATCCAAATGAATTGTTTGACTTCTGCATATTGGACTGTCACCTAAATTTTCAGGAAGACATTATGTAGGAAAATTTGTGGCTGAAAATAGAGGCAACTATGTGATAGGTGGAAACTGAGTTAGAACCAGGATTAAAACCCTAGTCTTATCTCAGGCCCCTAAAAATCTAGACGTATTTCAGCTTTCCTATTAATTACCATATTTCAAAATGGATAAATTAATGAAGAAACAAGAAACCTAGAGAATTCCCCAATTAAATATAATTCAACAGCAGATATACTGTATCCCTCATTAACAAATGTATATCTATATAATACTGGCAAAAGCAGGATATTTCAAAAGTGATGCACCATAGGAATCTCACAATTGGACTTAAGTCATTTATATACCTTCTTTCTAAATAAAGACCAACTACCAAAATTACCTATAATGAGAGGATAGTGGTGGTTTTAGTGAGAGGTTGCTAAGTACTTCATATTGGTCATTTGCCATTTTGCATATGCACATGTATGCATGTGTACATACACACAGTGTGGAAAAGCCTACCATTAAAAATGTAACTACTAAGAGAATATTTTTCACTTTTATGAACTCAAGACCAACCTCATTTTTTTATGAATTCCCACCTATAATTTCTTTGTAAATGTAGCTTTTTGAGCAGAGGTTCTTGTAGACTAGAAAGAGATCTGGCTATCACATCAATCAGAGATTCTGAACCTGGTGTGTGTGTTGGGGCAGTGGTGTATGTATGTGTATGCATTTCTCTGAAGCAATCCATAACATTCATCAGGTTCTCAGGGGTGTCCATGACTCAGGAAGTATAACATTTGGGGAAATTGAGGCCCAAGGCGGGAAAGTAATTTGCTCAGACACATAGTGGCTGAACTGGAAGTAAAACTCACTTTGCCTAACTTCTTACCATTGCGTCCTGGAGCCTAGTCCCAAATCCATAAGCTTTCATCATGCTTTGTGGCATGGCACACACCCAAAGGGAGTTCAATTATTTACTGATGAGAATGAGGGGCATAACGTTTTAATATAACCCAATAGTAGGAATTCAGTGGTGCATGACTTTCTTCCATTAAGGCAATTTCTTTTCCAAGATTGGCAGGGGTCTCCCTCATCCATTACTATAAACAGTTCCCCTTGTGAGAGATGTAAAACATTCTTGAATGCTGATGTGCACTTATGTATCAGATCTTTTCAAACAGGAATAGAATCATAGGTCCCCATCCTCTTCCAAATCTTCTACTTCAATTTAAATCCTGGCTACGTAATTACTTCTCAACTTTGCATGATCTCTGCCTATTCAATATTGACTTCTTGGCAGGAACTTCCATCAAAGATCTTTATTTCTGAGTCTGCAGGTTGTTGGAGTCTGACCATATGACTTGGACTCAGAGTAGTAAATGTTACAATCCAAACATTTCTCATAAGGCCAACATGTACATTTGAGGTGAAGTTAATTTTTGGTCTTTGCTGGTCAGAGATGATTTAGGTCAAGAAAGCTAAATATTTAGGCTACATATCTATTCCCAAAGTCCTGCAATCTAACCTCCTTACTTGCTGACACTTACTTTAATAGGTAAAGTCTGGGAATATCCAAAAGCATAGCTCAATTTGATGAGTCTGCACTACAAATTCGAGTGAAGTGCTTCAAAAAGAGATTTTACAAATTCTTTTGAATTTCCATAAAGCAGTGAGTGTCTTATACAATATTTATTTGCTGTGGGCTTAGTTTTGTATTTTTAACTCTCTTTGTTTCATGGCATGCTATAATTATATGCTCAAACCATAGTCTAAATTTATCTTATTGTAGTTTTCTGTAAAATACCATGTACTACATACAACATTTATATTTGTAAAGTCTATGATGAAGGCAGAAAGAGATTTGTTTAGATATTTCAATTGGGGTGTGGGGAAGAGAAGGGAAAAAAAAAAACTAATTTCAAGAGAATTTTGTGTCAAAGGGTACATGTTAAATGCTCTCATGGATGTTACTGCATGAGATGATATGATAACTATTCATTACTATCTTTTTTGTGCTAGTGTTCCAGAATGAAGAGTCAGGGACCATTCATTCTCTCCCTACCCCTGCCTTAAACTAGCTGCCTGACTGCTGAAGTTTCAGTGTCTCATTTGTGAAATAAGGTAGCTGGACTACACAATCTTGAAGGTGCCTGCTAGCTTAAAATCTGCAATATTATGCAGAATAAGGGACTGTAAATGTTTTCCTAGAGAGAAAAAAATATATACCTCAAGTGTAGCAGCCTTCTAGGACCACCATCTATAAAAATATCTGCATTATTTTGGAAAAAAAAAAAAAAAGAAATGTATTTTGGGGAATTGTGAATCTCTGAAGATATATACATAATTACTTATTTATTTAATAACCAAGATATTTTTTAAAACAAAATGAGTAGGCTGGACGCGGTGGCTCACGCCTGTAATCCCAGCACTTTGGGAGGCCGAGGTGGGTGGATCACGAGGTCAGGAGTTCAAGACCAGCCTGGCCAAGATGGTGAAACTCTGTCTCTACTAAAAATACAAAAATTAGCTGGGCATGGTGGTGGGCACCTGTAATCCCAGATACTCAGGAGGTGGAGGCAGAGAATTGCTTGAACGGTGGAGGTGGTGGAGGTTGCAGTGAGCCAAAACATCGTGCCAATGCACTCTAGCCTTGGCAACAGAGCAAGACTCCGTCTCAAGAAAAAAAAAAAAGAATAAGGAAGAAGAGCTTGCCCTGCCAAATACTTAAATTATCTCTTAAAGCAACAATAATGAAAACAATATTATACTAGTATAGGAATAGACTGGCAATATTAACAGATAAGGAAAGAAAGCACAGAAACTGTTCCGGATGTACATATAAATTTAGTATATGGTAAAGATGATATTTCAAATCCATGGGGGAAAGGAAAATGCTGGGACAATTATTAGCTCCTTGGGAGTAAATTGAGCCAACATTAATTCCAGATGAATTAAAGAGTTAAATGTAAACGCTGAAGTCATAAAACCTAGGAGAAAATACCATCTTGGAGGAAAGAAGGCATTCTAGGCATGGTAGCAAAGACCAAACTATACAGATTAAACAATTTGACTATATAATATAAAAATACTCTGCATATCAAAATAATTTCATAAACAAAATTAACAGACAAATAACAAAATCAAAGATACAATTACGTCATATATGAAAAAGACTATATAATACACAGAAAATACTTAAAATCAAAAGAGGATAAACACCTTATTGGAAACATAAACAAATGATATGAGCACACAATTCACACACACACACACGAAATTTCCAAGAAACATGAGAAAATTATGTTCTGTCTCATTACTACTCAGATAATTGCACATTAAAATAATGACATATCCCTATTCAATAAATGATGCTGTGATAACTGGCGAGCCATATGCAAAAGAATAAAACTGGACCCCTTCCTTATACCATATACAAAAATTAACTCAGGATGGATTAAATACTTTAATGTAAGACCCAAAACTATAAAAATTCTGGAAGAAAACATAGGAAATATCATTTTGTACATCAGCCTTGGCAAAGAATTTATGACTAAGTCCTCAAAAGCAATGGCAACAAAACCAAAAATTGACAAGTGAGTCCTAATTAAAGTAAGGAAATTATCAATAGTGTAAACAGACAGCCTACAGAATGTAAGAAAATGTTTGCAAACTGTGCATCTGACAAAGGTGTAATACACAGAATCTATAAGAAACTTAATTCAGCAAACAAAAAACAGATAACACCATTAAGAAGTGAGCAAAGGACATTAACAGACACTTCTCAAAAGAAGACATACATGTGACCAAGAAACATATTAAAGAATGCTCCACATCTCTAATCATCAGAGGAATGCAAATAAAAACTACAATGAGATACCATCTCACACCAGTCAGAAAGGCTATTATTAAAAAGTCAAAAAATAACAGATGTTGGTGAGGCTGCAGAGAAAAGGAAAACACTTACATGTTGTTGGTGGGAATGTAAATTCATTCAGCCACTGTGGAAAGCAGTTCAGAAATTTTTCAGAGAACTAAAAATAGAACTACCATTTGACCCAGCAATCCCACTACTAGTTACATACACAAGGGAAAAGAAATCATTCTACCAAAAAGACACATTTACTCACACGTTCATCGCAGCACTGTTCACAATATCAAAGACATGGAATCAACCCAGGTATTAATCAATGGTGGATTGGATAAAGAAAATGTGGCACATATACACCATGGAATACTATGCAGCCATAAAAACAATGAAATCATGTCCTTTGCAGCAGCATGGATGCAGCTGGAGGCCATCATCTTAAGATAATTAAAACAGGAACAGGAAACCAAATACCTCATATTTTCACTTGTAAGCAGGAGCTAAACAATACTAATGGACATAAAGATGGCAGCAATAGAAACTGGGGACTACTAGAGGTGGAAGGGAGGGGAGCAAGGGCTTAGAAACTACCTATTGGTTAGTATGCTTACTACCTGCGTGACAGGATCAATCATACCCCAAACTTCAGCATCATGTAATACACCCATGTAACACATTTGCACATGTACCCCCTAAATCTGAAATAAAAGTTGAAATTTAAAAAATAATTCCATAAACAAAATTAGGAGGCAAATAATAAACTTAGAGAAAATATATACTTTAAAATAAGCCACTCTTTTAAAACAAAAATACCAAGTTGGCATATTTTTCTTAATTCTAGAAATATTTTTGCAGCAACTATTACTTATCAGGCACTGCATTAAGTAATAAGTGCTGGTGAATTAGACATGGGCTTTGTTTCATAAGTGTTCGGATGGAGATGGAGAAGGAAAAGTGGTAAGAGAGCTTCAGACAAAAGGCACTGTCGTGCACCACTGGTAGGACAGTAAATTGGTATACCCCTTCTGCCGAGGAATTTGAAAAGAAGCATTAAGCATATTAAATATAGACGTACTCCTTAACCCTGCCATTCTACCTGCAAGATTTGACCCTCAGTAAATGATCAGAGAGGCATACATTTAACAATAATAGTAAATATTACAAGTGCTTACTTGGTATTAGGCTTTGTGTAAGAATTCTACTAGCATTAACTCATTTAATTCTCTCAACTTTCTGAGACTGCTACTATTCTATCTCTATTTTATATATGGGAACATGGAAGTACGTGGAAGCTAAGTAGTTTGCCAAAGATTTACAGAGCTTATAAGTGGCAGAGCTAGAATCTAAACCCAACAGTCTTTACTCTTAACCCCTATGCCATGATATCTATGAAAGGATACCAGGTACAGCAGGATTTATATTTGTGTACAAGTGTAAATAACATAAACACATGCCAATAGGGGCTCGCTTAAGTAAATCCAATGGAATACTATGTAGACACCAATAATCATGACCTAAAAGATTATTTAACGATTTGAGAAAATTACCATAACTTATGTGGAAGAAAACAGTTTGCAAAATATTAATGGCGGTGCCCTCACAATGAGGGCATTCAGAATAATTTCTACTTTTCTCTTAGAGTATGTCTGTAATTCTCAAAATTTGACACAAAAGGCTGTTTTATCTTTATAATAATACATTTATCAGAAACATATATTAATTGAAAATCCATTTAACAAAATTGAATGGTTATAGTGATTTTTGTATCATATTAAAATCTGACCTTCATACTTGCACTATTGCCTCTACCGGGGTGCCATGTGCCACCCCCCTGCTATGCCCTTTCTTATCTCTCCTGGCTAATTCCTGTTTATTCCCGAAGATTCTGCTCAGGCGCACATCTCCACAAAACCTTGACAGACCACCAGGTTTCCCTCCTCTATACTTAGGCTAGATTTAGGCACCTCTCTTCTGTGCTCCCATAATCCCCTGTGCATATCTCTAGCATTCCATGTGCCATATTATTTGTTTAGCCCTCTGTCCTCTACGTCCAATCCCTATTAATGTCACAGATCTTTATAGCCCTTGAACAGTGTCTGGCCCATGGTACGTATCAAGCCAGTATTTATAAAAGGGATGGAAAGCATTTCTCGGTGAAGAAAAAGAGGAAGAAACTCATTTTCCAACTGTGCAAAATACAGTTTTTATAAGTTTGCTTGAGAATTAGTGGAGGGGCTTGGCTCTATAGGACTCGCTACCATAGGTCACCTTAGTGTTAGTACTTTTAACAGCCTAGGTCTCTGTATTAGTCAGGGTTCTCTAACGAGACAGAACGAATAGGATAGGTGTATATATGAAAGGGAGTTTATTTGGAGAACTGACTCACACGTTCACAAGGTGAAGTCCCATAATAGGCCGCCTGCAAGCTGAGCAGCCAGGAAGCCAGTCTGGGTCCCAAAACCTCAAAAGTAGGGAAGCGGACAGAGCAGCCATCAGTCTGTGGCCGAAGGCCGGAGAGCTCCTGGAAAATCACTGGTGTAAGTCCAAGAGTCCAAGAGTCCAAAAACTGAAGAACTTGGAGTCTGATGTTCCAAGGTAGGAAACATTCAGCACAGGAGAAAGATGGAGGCCAGAAGGCTTAGCCAGTCTAGTCCTTCTATGTTCCTCTGCCTGCCTTTATCTTAGCCACGCTGGCAGCTGATTAGATGGTGTCCACCCAGATTGAAGGTGGGTCTGCTTCTCCCAGTCCACTGACTCAAATGGTAATCTCCTTTGGAGACACCCTCACAGACACACCCAGGAACAGCATCCTTCAAACCAATCAAGTTGACACTCAATATTAAACATCACAATCTCCAATGCCTAAGGGCAACCCCTTTTGCTACTATTGCCGTCCTTTCCTTCTTCCAGTCTAACCTTTATCACATTGTCTTGTCCCCCACTAGACTGTGAGCTCCTTGAGGCCAAGAGCAATGTCTATTTTGTTTCTGGGTATTCAGGGCCTAGTACATTGCCCGAGGCTTTCTTGCAGATATCCTTTGACTAACTGCAAACCATTACTTAGCAAATGGTTAGAGCAAAAGGCCTGAAGTCCTTTGAAATGAAGCTATCTGCACGGCACCAGAATTTGCTGTGCCCCTTGCTGCCCCTGCTGCCTGTGTTGAGGAACTACTGTGAACATGTATGCTAAACATTGTTTTGTTTTCCCTGTTTTACAAGGCAAACAAAAAATTCCTACCTCTAGTTATCACAACCAACTTAAGAGGGAAGTAGGTGGGGACAGAGAGTGGAGGAATAGCTTAAATTGCATGTTATGGCTGGGTCACATAACCTAATTGAAAGAGTAGTGTTTCTCAGAATTTAAAGCCTGAGTGAGTAAAAATACGTAAGGAAAACCAGTGCATTTACAAGATATCAAAACAACAAGTTGAAAATCAAACACTCAAAAGATTCCATTATGTGTAGTTTATATATTTTTCTCCAACCTTGGTATTGGGGTCCGCGTGTTTCCTAAACAAAGGACACACAAGACAACACAAGACAAGACAAACATGGCGGCCGCCTCGAATGGCATGCTCTGCTTTATTTTATACAGTCGTTTGTGGAATGTTGCCAAGTCACAAGACACATTGTTGTTTTTCTGACCTTTCCCTGACTTTCTGGATTTTCAAGATGTTTACACATAAACAAGCCTCCAACGCCCTGCTTCGTTTGCAAGAGCAGGACTTATCGGGAACGCCTCGTTTGCGAGCACATAGTCCTCTACACATTGGTTAGCCTCATAGCAGGCTTTTAAACTTCTTCAGTCAGGCCACCATCTCTCCTCAATCGGTATGACTGATTGCAACCTCCACCCTTCACAGAGCATGGAGTTTGCCATACCCCGGTCTCTGCTTTCTCCAGGTGCATTCTCCTCCCGCGCAAAATATGCACCTGAAAGGCCCGTTGCTTTCAGTGTGTAAGGTTTCTGACCTCAGGCAGTCTGGATTCTTTATAGCCTTGGCCACAGATCCATGCTAATTTGCATCCCTGAATGCTTCACTTCCCAGCCCTTCTGATGATGGCCAAGACCCAAAGCAGAACTCTCCCAGTACCACAAGAGTACAGTTAGATCAATGTCCCACATGACTCAAAGGGAACTGGAAACCTCATCAGAGAAGTAGCTCCTGAGATTTCCAACCTCATTTCCAATCATCATTCCCTACGTTCATAAACACTTCATATACCACGTGTGAACAACATTCCAAGAGAAACTGTGGATAAGAATCTGATTGAGGCAGTATATTTTATCTATGGACATATTCTGAAAGCTCACCTGTGGAGAGCTAAAATATGACTGGGACATTGGCCAGCTATAACATGATATAAACACCCAAAGAGCTAAAGAAAGCGTTTTACTAAATGATCTGTGTTTCCATTAGGCTGGAACTCAATAGAATATATTCCAACATTAAACAATCATATAGGGCAGTTATAAGTGTATAGACGTTAAGGGATCCAACTCTGAGGCCAAGTAGACCCAGGTTTAAAGCATAGCTTTAGAGTTGACTTGCTGGATTATGTGAACCTCCGTTTCTTCATCTGAAAAACTGGGCTCACCTCAAAAATAGTGCTCACCTCATTAAGGTTGAAAAGATTAAATAAGATAATGCATGTAAATGCACATTGCACAGAACCTGGCACAGAATAAGTGTTCTAAAATGTTACTTATGATAATTGTTATTATTATGTGTGCAGAGACTAATTCATCAATATCCATGTTCTCCTCTTTTTCCTGGGCACCCAGCTACAGTATGTTTCCAAATTTCCCTTGTAATTAATTGTAGTCATGTCTGGCTAATAAAAAATGAACAAAAGTTATGTGCACCACTTCCAGGCCTTTAAAACACAATCTTATATGCTCTTTCCCCTCCCGTTTGCCAGATGCTGACCCCTAGTACAGCCTTGGATACCCCGTGTTGAAGGGCAACCAGGGTCACTAAAATGACTACATAAAACAGAGCCCTATCATTATTACCACAGACTGGGAATACCTATATTGGACCATTACATAACCAATAAATAAACTTCTGTTGTGTTAAGGCGCTTGATATGGTTTGGCTCTGTGTCCCCACCCAAATCTCACATTGAATTGTAATCCTTAGTGTTGGAAGTGGAGCCTGGTTGGAGGTGATTGGCTCATGGGGGTAGTTTCTAATGGTTTAGCACCATCCCCCTAGTACTGGCTCATGATAGAGTTCTCATGAGATCTGGTTGTTTAAAACTGTGTGGGACCTTCTCTTTCTCTCTGTCTCTCTCCTGCTACCATGTGAAGAAGGGTGCTTGCTTCCCTTTTGCCTTCCTCCATGATTGTAAGTTTCCTGAGACTTCCCAAGACATGCAGAACTATGAGTCAGTTAAACCTCCTTCCTTTATAAATTACCCAATCTCAGTTTTTTTTTGTTGTTTGTTTTTTTTTTGTTGTTTTTTTGTTTTGTTTTGTTTTGTTTTTTGAGATGGAGTTTCATTCTTGTTGCCCAGGCTGGAGTACAATGGCACGATCTCGGCTCACCGCAACCTCTGCCTCACAGGTTCAAGCAATTCTCCTGCCTCAGCCTCCCAAGTAGTTGGGATTATAGGCATGTGACATCACGCCTGGCTAACTTTCTATTTTTGGTAGAGACAGCGTTTCTCCATGTTGTTCAGGGTGGTCTCGAACTCCCGACCTCAGGTGATCTGCCCGCCTCGGCCTCCCAAAGTGCTGGGATTATAGGCGTGAGACACTGTGCCCGTCCTCAGGTAGTTCTTTATAGCAGTGTGAGAATGGACTAATACAGCACTGAATTTTGGGATCTATTGGTTATAGCAGCTAGTAGTATCCTAAATAATACACTGCCCAAGTCACAGAAGAGCAGATCTGAAAATATTTTTAAAGATCTTCTCCATTACGCAAAAGGAGACTGAGGCTCAGAATTATTGCTGAAGGTACTTATGGATCCTTCACTTCCAGGACTCCTTCAACACTAGGCCCTGCCCTTTTATATATAACGCTAATTAAAGACCATATGATCAAATTTTCTCTGTTTGCGTAGTTAGAACCAGGTCTATTCATAGGGAAATTTCAGCATGGGAAGTTGGTAATACAAACCCCCCAGAAGCACAGGAGAATGGAATAAAAACAAGAAAGCCCTTTCTCGCTGTTTCTGCAGTCATTAAAACGTAACTGAAAACACTCTATGCCTTCCTCACAGGGGGTAATATGATTATCATAACATTACACTTCGAAGGGGCTTTGAAAAATAGGCCAAAATATGGTATTATTACACAGAAATATTTTTGTCCTTTTTAAAATGTATTTATTTTTTAGAGCAGTTTTAGGTTCACAACATAATTGGACTGTACAGAGATTTACCATTTACCCCTTGTCTCCACACATGCACAGCCTCCCCCATTATCAATATCCCCCATCATAGTGGTACATTTGTTACAGTTAATGAACCTACATTGACATATCATTACCACCCAAAATTCATAGTTTACATCAGGGTTCACTTTTCATGTTTATATTCTATGGGTTTGGACAAATGCATAATCACATGTACCCACCACTGTAATATCACACAGAGTGGTTTCACTGCCCTAAAATCTCCTCTATACTCCACCTATTCATTCCTTTCCCCTCTATGCCCCAACCCCTGAAAAACACTGATCTTTTTACTGTCTCCACAGTTTTGCCTTTTCCTGAATGTCATATAGTTGGAATACTACTGAATGTAGCCTTTTCAGATTGGCTTCTTTCATTCAGTACCATACATTTAGGATTCCTCCACGTGTTTTCATGGCTCAATAACTATTTTTTTTAGCACTCAATAATATCCTGTCATCTAGATGTACCACAGTTTATACATTCACTTACAAAGGGATATCTTGGTTGCTTCCAAATTTTGGGAATTATGAATAAAGCTGATATAAATATAAACATATATGTCCAGGTTTTTGTGTGGACATAAGTTTTCAACTCCGTGGGGTAAATACCAAGATGCACAATTACTGGATCATATGTTAAGAATATGTTTAGTTTTGTAAGAAACTGCCAAACTGAGTTCCAAAGTGGCCGTACCATTTTCCATTCTCACCAGCAATGGATGAGAGTTTCTGTTTATCCACATTCTTGCCAGCATTTGGTGGTGTTAGTGTTCTGGACTTACCATTCTAATAAGTGTATAGGTATCTCATTGTTGTTTAATTTGCATTTCCCTGATGACATGATATAAAACATCTTTGCATATACTTATTTGCCATTTGTATATCATCTTTGATGAGGCATCTGTTAAGGTTCTTGAACATTTTTTTGGTATAGTTGTTTGTTTTCTTATTGTTGAGTATTATTCAGCAATTTTTATTGGCCTTTCCTCTGAATGATCCAGGGAAATTAATCGACAAGCATTAATTAAGCCACTATTATGTGCTTTCATGGCCCTGTGCTAGTCATTGTGGGAAACTAATCACAATCCTCAAGAAGTTTACAATCTAACTGATAACCACACAAAAGATTTTGGAAAAGCATAGTTACGTGGTACTAACAATGTTGAACTATAGGAGGAGTTTTGGGGCTGTTAGAATTGACCTCAATTGTAACAGTTACAGTGTTACAGTGGGCTGTTACAGTGTTTCTCAATTGGGCTGTTACAGTGTTTCTCATATGGCTGTTGTGATGATTAAATGAGATGCTATAAATTTAAAAAATTTTGAACTATATAAATATAACACCATTACTTTTCTTATTAGAACTATTTTTACTTGTAAGATTAGGATCAAATATAAAAATGTTTTAAGGACATTAGAAATGATCACAGGAAACCATTGAACCAGAAGGCAGAAACTCACATGTGAAAAGAGAGTCCTATACTACAACCTACTACAAAATAGTATATGAGAAAAATTTATGGGGCTCAGGACACTCTACCCCCAAATATGGCAACTTGGCAAGTTGAATATTTTAAGCTGAAGGTATTTGAGAAATGGCAGGTGTACTTAAGACTCTCTGATCTTTCCCTGAAGCTGGTCATAAGACCCTTATATGAGATGTGCCCTCCCTATACCCACACAAAAGGAACACCCTTATCTCCCAAGGCAGAGGGATGTGGAGAGGAATCTGAATGAATGAATAGGCCCTGCTAAGTTTTCCCCAGTTTACTACTCTTAGCTCATACCTGTTTGTTCCATCAAATTTTCCCAGTTTCTCCCTCCTCATAAACATGCTCAGGTTTAACCATTTCTTAGTGTTTTCATTTCTTTATGAAGGCTATCTTGCCATATAAAAATTATATTAAATAAGTTTGTATGCTTTTCTCTTGTTAATCTGTCTTTTGTTACAGGTGCCCCAGCTGAGAACTTAGAAAGGTAGAAGGCAAAAGATATTTTTTCTCCCCTACGTAATCATAATAGGTAAAATTTAAAGGGTTCTTAACTATGTGCCACTCATTTCATCTGTACAACAACCTGTGAGATGGATTGTAGACTTTTTCCCCAGTAATGTTTGTTTGTTTCACTGTGTTTTGACTTGCTTTATGGTAGTCTAGTACCTGAACATTCTTCCCTTGTTTGAAAATTCCACCACGGTGTGAGTCTTTTTTTTTTTTTTTTTTTTTTGAGACAGGGTCTCACTCTGTCACCCAAGCTGGAATGCAGTGCCAAGCTTACTTGGAACCAAGCTTACTGCAACCTTGACCTCTCAGGCTTGAGTGATCCTCCCACCTCAGCCTCCATAGTAGCTGAGGCCAAAGGTATGCACCATCACACCTAGCTAATTATTATTATCATTATTATTATTATTATTTGTAGTGGCAGAATCTCACTGTGTTGCCCAGGCTGAACTCGCACTCCTGGGCTCAACCAATCCTCCTGCCTCAGCTTCCCAAAGTTATGGAATTACAGGTGTGAGCCACTGCATCCAACCCACTGTGTGAATCTTTATGGAAGTCCTACCTCCCATTCCAAATGCCAGATCCTGCTACTGTAGTGATCATGAGCTAGTGCCCTAAAGTTGGCCAATTGAATAATCCCATAGAGGACTTGGCATCTGAAACAACTGATGCCTTTCAGCAGTAGGAACATCAAGTGATCAGAGTGATCAGTGGTCGTGGTACCAAAAAATAGCCTCCAGGGTCTAGTACCTAAACTGGCCTTTGCAGGTTCCTTTGTTTTGTACCATTTTTGAAACCTGTTTTGCCAGCCTTCCTAATATCTTTCCAAGAAATTTCTGTTTTGAACATGCTAACTGTAGTTGGTTGCTGTTGCTTGCAACCAAGAAACCTGGCTGGCAAAAGTAGGCACTCTTATTGTCCACATTCTATAAATGAGAAAACTGAGGTGAAGCTAAGTAATAATGGAGCTGGGATTTGAACACTGACAGCATGACACCAGATGTTACACTAAGAAAAAGAGAAAACAAAGAGACCATTTACCTAGGACATTAGTGCAAATGGATACATAGAAAAATAGATAGTTCAAAAAATAGTATGTGTGAGCATACACACATGCACATACACATACACGTAAGACCATCTGCCTCATAGGAAATTTCAAACAGTGTCTAGGACAATGTCAGTGTTTGATATTATTATGTGATTCAAGTATTTTTGGACTGCAAATGAAATCTTTAAATCCATCTCAAGCAAAGAATCTACATTTTCTGAAGAAATTATCAAAATCTGATCAGATAAGGAACATTTAATATTCTAATATAAAAAATTCATCAACCAAAGAAAATCCTAGAATCTTGAGAATTTCAAAATGGCACAGAATGTGGTTAGGAAGATACATCTCTTACCTAGATTGCCTTTGTTTTTTGAATGAAAAAGGTGCAGATATCTGAGTTGCTGTCAAATAACAAAGTATCCTACACCGCTCATTGAGACAGGAGAGCAATGAAAATGCTAGCAGAAGATACCTAGAGTGTTTTTCCCTACCCAACTATACCAACTCACAGAGATCAGGAGCAAGAGTTGTTAGTAAATCCAGCTCACATGTACTATAAGACAATCAGGTACATAGGAAGGGGAACTAGCATTATTGGGACCCCTTCTACATACTATGCTCTTTAAATACATTGCCTCATTTAATCCTCACAACCACCCTCAAAAATGGATACTATGATTCCCACTTGACAAGGCTATGAAACGGCAGAGGTGTGATCTGAATGTAGGCCTGTTTCACTTCAAAGTGCATTTTAAAACCCTAACATGAAAACTTCACAGAGGCAAATGCATTAGCTGGGGAAGCTTGAAGTACACAGCTCTAGAGAGAGGAAGAAGAAATCAACAAATGCTAGAACCTAACACAAATACAGCACCAAGGACTGTTTGAAATAATTTTCTCATGTATTATCTCATATTAGTAATCTGGCGGACTGAAGTTCAGTGGTAAAATGCTTCCGACAATTGCTCCCTGGTATTTAATGAATTCTAAAGTGACTTTTAATGGTTGGAAAATAAGATCTTAAAATAGTTCTGTTATGCTTTTCAACAGACACATGCAACCAGTTTGAGCCGTAGAATAAACATAATACACCTTCCTCGAACATCTATTTTCCTTAAAGATTGGGAAGGAAAAGTTATATAATTTGCGTGACAATGTAAAATATTTTTTAAAATCAAAACAAACATGAACATATCATGAAGTAGTATGCAAAGGCCCGTGATGTTTTAAGATAAAACAGAATCTTCAAAGAAATTTCAAGCTTTTAACAGACAGCTTCTGAGCCCCTGGAGTGTTCACACTCCTCTGTTGTTAGGGACACTTGGGGAGGGGGAGTTTAAGAAACTCTGCAATATTATGTCCCAGATAGGGTTATTCCATCTTGTTCGAAAGTTTCACTAAATTCTTATGTACATTTCAGTCTGTCATGACTTCACAAACAATAGTCTTGTCAGCTAGCTTTTGCTTATAAATCTGGAGTAAGTTAGACTTTTAATCAAAATTGGAAAAAATAGTATACAGGCTACATTTCTTTAAGCAATGACTACCAAATCTGATATTCCAGACATTGGTAATAATCATAGCCCTGGTAATAATCACAGCCCAACAGCTGCCATCTACATTCTGGCTAACATCATAGTTAGCTGACGGGATATGTTATTATCCAGAAGGGATTACTTGATGTTAAATCTTGCAATGAGAACAGAGAGAATTGGTTCAGTGATGTGGACTTGCAGAAAGAATCTGCAAACTTGTATACTAATTATTCCTCTCATATTCCCAATTCTATGAAAACATTAGAAATTTCTTGCTCTGCCTCAAGTGAACTACTGCTTGACTTAGCCAACCAATAAATATTAAGCAAAGCTTGAGTTTTAACTGAAACACATGATTTTTTAAACTTGTATAACTATATCCTTTTTTAAAAGTGTTACATCCACTAACTGTAGGTTTAGCTGTATGTATAAACCTTTATTTAGGATTTCTGTCACTCCAATCACTTTTTGATCATAATTTCCATCTGCAACAGGAATCAGTGTGTTTGTTGATATTCAGTATGCCTAAAATAAGCCTTAGCCTCACAGCCTTGGCCTCAATGCAGTGAGCTTAAGGTCCTCAGTCAACAGAAAGGAATAGCTTTTCTGTAAGTGACACACTTCAAAAATGCTCGTTCTGTAGTCAGCCTTCTGGTGGATCACCAGAAATCAGCCTTGTTTCCTTTTATTAGGATGATATTAAGCCCCCAATGGAGTTGTCGACTGGCCTGCACTGGGCTCCTTTCTCTGGGCGGCCTGGCTCTCAGAATAATGGGACAATCTTATGCAGCCCTCTTCTGGCTCCCCCACTTACAATGAGGATTCAAAAGCAAACAATGAGCCAACCTAGTCTACTCAGGGAACTTTCTATACTTTGAAATGCTGGGCTTTATTTGCCCAGCAAACCTCAGTATATGAGTTTCAGTTTTCTGCTATGGGCTCTGCTCTATTTGTCCACAAGAATGTGCTATATAGCTTTCCTTAGAACCCTATTGCTATAATTTTAAACAAGAAACAAAAAAAGCAGATTACAAAATTTCTTCTACACTGGAAGTGTAATTATGTAAAAATTATGTATGCATATTGACAAGGACTAGACGGGGATGAGGAAAAAATGAAAACAATTTGATTTGCGGGGGGTGGCAGGACTATGAATGAGGATTTGTTTTTCCTTTCCTTTAGAGATTCATTAACATTCTCAGAGGCTGCTTGTACAAAAAACACAAGACAGTTAAATCTGTATTTTCGGATGTAAAATGTTGATCATCTTCTGTTCATTTAGCGTTTGCCTTATACTGCCAATGTTCCCTTTTCTATATCACCTGAAAGAACAGATTTCACCATAATTTAGGGAGTCTTTGCCAAGAAAATCAATAAAGACATATTTGTACAGAGCCTAGAGTGGGCTGGTTTTATCCAGGAATGTGTTGAGTTAATTGAAAAGGTTTTGGTTAAAGTTAGCCAGTCGGAGATCACAGCATTGTAGACAACACATACTGTGAGTATGAACTTCATACAACCTTTCAAATACCTTTGGGAAGGCAGGAAATTGAAATATTGTGCTATATTGGCAACTAAATGGTCATTTATCATCCATGCTAAGTTTGGAGCTGAGAAGAATGATTTGGAAACTCTTGAGGGCCTTTATTAACAATTTCAAAGTTAGACCTGTATATTTAGATTTTCGCAGCATATTTGGGGAAGACTAAGAGATAACATCTGCGTATACTATTAACATGGCCTCTCTAATAACAAGTTCGGACTGTATTCACACCCACAAAAGCTGCATTAAAATACATTAAGCTTGAGACACCAACTGACAAAAGCAAGGAAATTCACAGTTAAAGGGGAAACGTGCCATATGTTCTTCAATACCTAAGAGCAACGGGGTGCATTTGGAAAGTCATTAAAGCGGCACCCAGTTGTGCCTAGGTATTGGAGAACATATGGAATCTTTTCCTCTGCGAGTGTAATTTTCCCTGCTCTCAATGAACGCATGTATCAATCTTCACTTTTTGGTCGTATACGTTTTTGTTTGCTTAATTACCGCAGCGTGTAAAATAAATACCTTCTTATTTTCAAATATCAACACAATCACACAATGGAAACTAATCCTCAGTCATTGCTGCCTGATTATTCCTAGTGATTTGTCTTTCTTTCCCAAGGTGCCTGCACCATCCTCACAGTTCCAGCTGTCCTTTACCTCTTAAGGATTGCTTTTCCTTTTCCTACCCCAAGGATGCAGTCACCCATAGTGGCCAACAATTGCACTTCTATCAACAATTCAGTGGGTCAGCTGGCAAAAGTCAGAGTTTTGAGAGCCAGAAGAACCCATTCTTCTGGACATTTGCTATTAAGATAGTCTCTTTCTTCTTTATTTGTTTTTGTTTTTTTTTTAACTTTTATTTTAGGCTCGGGGCACGTGTGCAGTTTTGTTATATAGGTAAACTCATGTCACAGGAGTTTGCTATACAGATTATTTTATCACCCAGGTACAAAGCCTGCTACACAATAGTTATTTTTTCTGCTCCTCTCTCTCCTGTTACCCTCCACCTTCCAGTAGGCCACAGTGTCTGTTGTCCCTTCTATGCGTTCATGAGTTCTCATCATTTAGTTCCCACTTAAAAGTGAGAACATGTGATATTTGGTCTTCTGTTTCTGCATTAGTTTGCTAAGGATAATAGCCTCCATCTCCACCCATGTTTCCACAAAAGACATGATCTCATTCTTTTTCATGGCTGCGTAGTATTCCATGGCATATATGTACCACATTTTCTTTATCCAATCTGTCACTGATGGTCATTTAGGTTGATTCCATGTCTTTGCTGTTGTGAATAGTGCTGCAATAAACATTTGCAGGCATTTGCCTTTATGATAGAATTATTTATATTTCTCTGGGTATATACACAGTAATGGGATTGCTGGGTTGAATGGTAGCTCTGTTTTTAGCTCTTTGAGGAATCACCACACTGATTTCCACAATGGTTGAACCAATTTATACTCCCAAACAACAATATGTAAGTGTTTACTTGTCTCCACAATCTCACCAGCATCTGTTATTTTTAGACTTTTTAATAATAGCCATTCTGACTGGTGTGAGATGGTATCTCCAATTTTTTTTTTAATATGTACTTTAAGTTCTAGGGTACATGTGCACAACGTGCAGGTTTGTTACATATGTATACATGTGCCATGTTGGTTTGCTGCACCCATTAACTCGTCATTTACATTAGGTATTTCTCCTAATGCTATCCTGCCCCCTACCCCACAGCAGGCCCCTGTGTGTGATATTTCCCGCCCTGTGTCCAAGTGTTCTCATTGTTCAATTCCCACCTATGAGTGAGAACATGCAGTGTTTGGTTTTCTGTCCTTGCAATAGCTTGCTCAGAATGATGGTTTCCAGCTGCATCCATGTCCCTGCAAAGGACATGAACTCATCCTTTTTTACGGCTGCATAGTATTCCATGGTGTGTATATGCCACATTTTCTTAATCCAGTCTATCATTGATGGACATTTGGGTTGGTTCCAAGTCTTTGCTATTGTGAATAGTGCCGCAATAAACATACATGTGCTTGTGTCTTTATAGTAGCATGATTTATAATCCTTTGGGTATATCCCCAGTAATGGGATGGCTGGGTCAAATGGTATTTCTAGTTCTAGATCCTTGAGGAATCGCCACACTGTCTTCCACAATGGTTGAACTAGTTTACACTCCCACCAACAGTGTAAAAGCATTCCTGTTTCTCCACATCTGTGAGACAGTATCTCATTGTGGTTTTCATTTGCATTTTTCTAATGATCAGGGATGTTGAGCTTTTTTTTATATGCTTATTGGCCTCATGTATGTCTTCTTTGGAACAGTGTCTGTTCATGTCCTTTGCTCACTTTTTTATGATGATGTTTGTTTTTCTAAGTTTGTTTAAGTTCCTTACAGATGCTGGATATTAGACATTGTCAGATGCATAGTTTACAAATATTTTCTCACATTCTGTAAGTTGTCTGTTTACTCTGTTAATAGCTTCTTTTGCTGTGCATAAGCTCTTTAGTTTAATGAGGTCCCATTTGTCCATTTTTATTTTTGTTGCAGTTGCTTTTGGCGTCTTTGACATGAAATCTTTGCCAGGGTCTATATCCAAAGTGGTATTTCTTAGGTTATTTTCCAGGATTTTTATGATTTTAGGTTTTAAATATGAATCTTTAATTCATCTTGAGTTGATTTTTGTATATGGTATAAGGAAGGGGTCCAGTTTCAATCTTCTGCATAACTGGGTAGCTAGTTATCCCAGCACCATTTATTGAATAGGGAGCCTTTTTGCATTGCTTGCTTTTATCAGCTTTGCCAAAGATCAGATGGCCGTAAGTGTGTGGCCTTACTTCTGGAGTTTCTATTCTGTTCCATTGGTCTATGTGCCTGTTTTTGTACCAGTACCATGCTGTTAATTCCTTATATGACAAATGTAGCAATCAGTGTGCTACAAAGAAGTGTTAATCAATATAACTGAGTCCTCTTTCTGTGACATACATCCATTCAGTCATTCAGTCATTCAATTGTTGAATGCCTGTCATGTGTAGGCATTAAGAATAAAATGCTGACTCAGACTTAGGCCCTGCTCCCTAGTTGCTCACTGTCTATTGGAATAGACAGAAGAGCAAGCAGGCAATAGTGGTCCAGTGTGATGAGTGCTGTTACAGAGGTCAGCAGAGGGGGCTGATGAAGCACAGAGGAAGGGCACCTAACCCATAGGAGGTGTTCTGGATGAAGAACCCAAGAGTGAGCAATTTTCCTGACACATACCCATTGTAGAGCCAAGCTTATAATTGAATTTATGCAGTACCGTCCACAAATTTATTGAGTCCTTACCACATGGTAGGCCCTGGACTAGGCACTGAGACTACAGACACAGTTTCTGTCGTTTTTAAGCAGGGGAGTGACAGAAACAGCTCGGCCCAATCATTAAAGATGAGGAGGACAGAAGAGACAAAGATACAGGGCCAGATCATGAAAGCCATCTTTTATACTACAGCAATTGATGAATTACAGAAGACTTATAACACGGAGTGTGATGTGATCAAATTAATGTTTTAGAAAAATCACCTTGGCACCGTCAAAGAAGAGATTCTGGAAGGAGTCAAGAGAGTCAGGGAGACTAGTTAGGAGGCTGATGAAAGATACTGAGGCTCACAGCAAGAAGAATGCAGCTGAAATAGAAGGGCAGGGAAATATTCAAATAATATTTAGAAGATAGCAGAACTTGGTGGTTGATTGGACCTGTAGACTGAAAAAAAAAAAAAAAGATGTATCTGTGGGATGTGGAATCCACACAGACTGACTGAATGTTAGAGGAGAACTTGGAGATTATCCAGTTAAGTGCTCTTGTTTCACCCATAAGGAAACTGGAGGTCCAGAAGTTGACTAACTTGGATCAAATCAATGAGTCTATTTTGTTGATGCTGCAGTGCCTAGGACCAAGATCCTCTAGTTCACAAAGAAAGTTTTGCAATAAACTTAACTTGGCATCTGGATTGATATAAAAGCATTATTTATACTTTGAAGCTCCCAAAGCTGAAAACTAATCTCAAAATTATTTGAACTTTCTCCATACTTTCTTAGCTTTTTTTCTTCCACCATATTTGATCTGAACTCTCTGCTCTCTACAAAGTGTGGCTGTATTATGACCTTATGATGCTGCAACTGTGAAACACAAATGTTGTTGTTGTTGTTGTTGTTGTTGTTGTTGTTTCAGACGGAGTCTCACTCTGTCACCCAGGCTGGAATGCATAGCATGATCTCAGCTTGCTGCAACCTCAGCCTCCAGGGTTCAAGCAATTCTCCTGCCTCAGTCTCTCTAGTAGCTGGGATTACAGGCGTGAGCTACCACGCCCAGATAATTTTTCTATTATTTGTAGAGACAGCATTTCACCACGTTGGCCAGGCTGATCTTGAACTTCTGACTGCAAGTGATCCACCTGCCTTGGCCTCTTAAAGTGCTGGGATTACAAGTGTGAGCCACCATGCCCAGCCGAAACACAAAAGTTTTATGTAGATGCTTATTTTGTGATTAAAATTTGTGCAGGAGTGTAGTACAGATACTGCAAAATAGACAGTAATGAATTGAGGTACATCCTTGGAAAGTCGTTTTTCCCTCCTTGGGACTCAATTTCTAACTTGTAAAATAAGAAAAATAAGATTTATTAACTATAGCAGTAAATATTGTTTGAAGGCAATGAATTTTGAAATATAGCAAATTAAAACATGTTTGTGGATCAAGTGTAAAGTTGTTATGTTACTTTCCCCTGTCCTCAAACACTGCTACTGGGGTTCTGGATCCTTAATGATAAGATCAACTCAGAAGAAGCTTGAGTGATAAATTAACAATAAATTTGATTCAATGCATCTCCTTCCAGATATAGTTTCAACATTCTTCATCAAACACACACCTTAAGGGGTTGCTCCACATGCCTTTTCCAATGTCTTCTCAAATACAATTGCATCATCTAATGCACTAGCACTTTGAGATAGTACACATGCTCAACCACACACGTAGGGGCTACTAATCCCAAGATACTCTGAATCTCTCTCTTCAATTAAAAAAATCTTACTTGATAAACAAAGGTTTTATTCTTCTTAACATTCTCCATATTGGGTCTCTGAAAACCATTGGCTCCCTAGTAGGCAGTGTAGTACATCAAACTTATGCTGTAAAATGTGGTCAATATTTTGTTGACCACATTTGAAGACACATTTGAAGACCACAGTTGAAGAGAAACACTGGGCATGGTTGCATGCACCTGTACTCCCACTACTCAGGAGGCTGAGGCAGAAGGATTACTTGAGTCCAGAAGTTCCAGTCTGGCCTGGGTGACATAGCGAGATCCCAGTTCAAAAAACATTTGAAGGGAAAAGATGTATTTATATAATGGAATAATGTATTAGTTCTTTTTCATGCTGCTGATAAAGACATACCCAAAAGTGGGTAATTTATAAAGAAAAAGAGCCTTAATGGACTCAGTTCCAAGTGACTGGGGAGGCCTCACAATCATGACAGAAGGCAAAAGACATGTCTTACATGGTGGCAGGCAAGAGAGAATGAGAACCAAAAGAAAAGGGAAACCCCTTATCAGACCATTAGATCTAGTGAGACTTCTTCAGTACCATGAGAACAGTATGGGGAAAACTGCCCCCATGATTCAATTATCTCCCACTGGGTCCCTCCTGCAACATGTGGGAATTATGGGAGCTACAATTCAAGATGAGATTTGGGTGGGGACACAGCCAAAGCAGAGCAGATATATGAAAATGTTGAAAGAATGTATATTTCATTCTCCATAAGTATTTTTCTTACCCATTGAACTAATGACATTCATTGTTTAGAGAGACATGGCAGGGTAAGGAGAGGGAGTGCTCCTGGTACAACTTAGAACAAAGAAATAATCAGTCCGCTTGGATTTCAAACTACATTTTTCTAATTCCATAACAAGACAATGATCTTAAAAGCTGGGTTCAGCTGAGAAACTGAAGGATTTCTAAATCTGTTTAAATCTCATTATATAGCAAAAGTTAAACTTGGAGGTCTGAGAATAAAGATTTATTATTAGCCACAATGTAAAAGAGCATGAAGGATATGTCACAAGAAGAATTTGTCACTCAAAAAGGGAAAAACTCTTCTCGTGTTGAGAGGAAGAGTTGGTGGACAAATACATTTTGAACAGCTGAGACAAAGGAGAAGATGCCTCACCCCTGAGGTCAAACAACAAAACAACTAGATATACTGAGAGAATCCAGAACATACTGGGTGGTTGTCTACTTTCATGGCCATGTTATAAAATGGAAAGAGTAATTATGATATACTGGAAACATGAAGTGAGGCAGCATCAGCAGGAAAGGCACCTGTGTGAATGGATCTGAGATAGCACTTCCAATGGCCCACACAGTCTGTGAGTAGCAGAGGAAGGGATAAACTGAGAGAACTAATGAATTGGAAGAAGTCTGGTGCAGGATGAAGAGGTAAAGAGACCTCAAGAGCAAAGAAGCCCTGGATCATTGCAGTGGATACTACAGGCAAACAGGCATACCACAGCAGACATTAACACTGGATAGATGTGCCGTAACCTAGCAGGATGAGGAATATTCCAGGAGAAACCAACAAACCTTTTCTGTCCTGCTGCTGCCGCCACTATGCATAGGCCTTCCTCTGCATACAGATATTATTTTGGGGAAAAAGGAAAGCGAAAACCCCTTGAAACAGCCTTGAGAAAGAGTTTGAACTTTGAACAAAATGACTACCTAAAAGAGAGTTTTCAGACTGACTTGCATTCAGATGTCTGTTTAAGCTTCTTACCATCAAGATTAGAGATGCCAGAATGAGATAAGGTAGAGTTTAGATAATACCAAATGTGACATAAGAGACCCATTTGTTTTCTCAACTTCAATGCTGCTATATTGACTTGTCGAAGTAAGGATTAATTTTCCTTCTATGACAAAAGTACTACCAACTCCCCAAATGAAGACAGGATCCTCAAGGTTTTGCAAAGCATCTTCAGCAGGAAGTAGAACTCATGGGGAGAATAGAACTTGTGGTTTCCTTAATCCAAATTTAGGGATATTTCTTCCTTTCCCCACCAACATAATTATGAAAAACAGGTTTGAATGCAGAGAGCATAAGGAATAATTTGCTTGCCATTAAAACATTCATGTTGAGTTTCAGTCTTGATCAAATCCACTGACTCTACTCTTCTTTCATAATAAAAATAAATTTGATAATGAGCTAGGTTAAAAAGGCCAAACTAGTTTGTCTATTGGCTGATGGTAGCAAGTAGTACAGTTCGCCACTAACTGCTGTGCTGATTGACAGGGACCTCTAAAACAATAGAAGAGTATGCCAAACAACTCCCTTTTGAATTTAACTCAAAACTCCAGAATGGCTTTCGTGAGGCCATGGTTGACTGGTGTCTTCTTTGATGTGATAAAATTTCAGTCATTTTCAGCTGCAGTTGTAATTGCTATGTATGGGAGGGGTTAGGGGCTGACTATCCAGTATTATTGTATTCTTTCAATTCAGTCATAATATAATAACTTAGAGACTTAACAGCTCAGTGAAAGAATGGTACATAGTGGCCTATTGAGAAACCTCAGTCTAGTATTTTGCTTTTGACAGAACGTTCTTTCAGACGTTACTTCTGGGGGTTAAAAAAAAACTCTGGATTATTTGCATAAGAATATATTGTATTGTAATGTGTCTAGCATTTCCATGGTGGAAAATTCAAGAAAGGGAACAGTATATTACCATTACAAACAATGATATTTGGAATTAGAACAGAAAGTCCTCAGTCATTTTTCAACCTGCCAAACAAATCAATGCCAAGAGAAAACTGTGTGTGTGTGTGTGTGCGTGCACGTGCTCACTTATGCACAAGCCTGTGGGCTGATGAGAGCGTCTAACAAAGATATGGATTTATAATTTGCTACCACCAAAGGAAGCACTTTAAATGGCACTAAGTTAGCGAGGGAGCAGTGGTAGAAGGCAAGGGTCATAAACTTCAGCACAAGTGTAGGGAATGTTTCACGTTTGTGTACATTTTTCAATCTTAAAACAGATTTACTCAGGATTTAAGACTTTATTAAGGTCAAAAGGATTACATTAAGTTCATAGACACGTTTGTTATATTAATTGAGTCATAAGTTCTGGCCGTCTGCAAACACATTTGAAAACAGGCATCAGCTGGTTTCCATTGCCATAATAGATCAGAAAATCTGCCAGTAAGTCTGTTTGCAGCTCTTAAAAGTTGTTGAACAAAAATGTGTTTTGAACTATCGACAATTACCTGAGAAAACAACTGGATTCTGTAAGTGGATTTGTTTATATTCCCAATATACTCTCCCTCACCCCACTTCCTCCGTTCTTATCATGGACTTCCCTTAGCCCCAAGCATCCCACTCCAGGGCTTCAGAGATGATCGCTGCCTGAAAATATTTCCATTTCCTCCCTCATTCAGATGGAATATCAAGAAGAATGTTAACTGGTCTTTTTAAAAATAACTAAATATTAATAGAGGGGGAAACAGTGTATCTAGAATAGGGAGACAGAGTTGGGTTTTTATTAAATTGTATGCAAAAGAACATGTATGTAAAGAATATGTATAAAATATATTTAAGTTATCATAGATTTAAAAAAATTACCATTACATTGGCAGTCCCATTAGCCCCTCCACAACTCTACATCCTTCCCTCTGCACCTAGGGGTACTGTCCTGAATTTGTGTTTATTACTCACTTGCTCTTTTTTATAGTGTTTACTATATACATTTGTATCTCCTAACAATATATTGCTGAATTTTGCATATTTTGAACTCTATAAAATAAAATAATTCTTAATGTATCCTTCTGCATTTTTTAATATTATGCTTCCAAGGTCCATCCATGTTGTAGCATGTAACTTGAATTAAACTACTTGATATGGTTTGGATCTGTGTCTCCGCCCAAATCTCATGTCAAATTGTAATCCCCAATGTTGCAGGCAGGGCTTGGTAGGAGGTGACTGGATCATAGGGGTGGATTTCCCCTTTGGAACTGTTCTCCCGATAGTGAGAGATTTCTTGCAAGATCTGGGTGTTTAAAACTGTGTAGTGACTCGCCCCTCTCTCTGCCTCCTGCTCCAGCCATATAAGATGTGCCTGCTTTCCCCTTTGCCTTCTGCTATAATTGTAAGCTTCCTGAGGACTCCCAGCCATGTTTACTGTGCAGCGTGTGGAACTGTGAGCCAATTTAACATCCTTTATAAATTACCCAGTCTCAGGTATTTCTTTATACCTGTATGAGAACAGACTAATACACTACTTTCATTGAAGCACAGTATTCTATTCATGTGTATACCAAAATGTATTCATATTCATACAGTCTCTACATATCCTTAGATATTTATGTCACTCGATTTTATTTTCACAGTACAATAGTGCCATCATAAATCTTTTTGTACATGTCTCACAGTATAAAAGTGGCCAAATTTAGGGTGAATTCCCAGGAAAGAAAATACACATTTTCCACTTTACTAGATAATGCCAAATTGCAGTTGATGCATATCTTCAGGAAGACTTGTTACTCATTCTGTTAGTCTGATAGCTGTGGAATACTTAGCTCATTGTGATTTCAATTTACACCTCTCTGATTATTAATGAAACTGAGAAACTTTTTATATACTTATTAGCCATTCACATTTACTCTGCTGATATGTAGAAATTCAACTTCTATATTACCTTTATATCCAAACACCTTGGTCAAACACTCTTATTAATCCTAGTAACTTATCTGTACACTTTTTAATTTTTCTGTGTACACCATCATATGATTTGTGAATAACAATATTTTTATTTCTTCTTTTGAAATACTCAAACTATTTTTCTTTCTTTTCTTATTTAACTGGCTGTGATTGCCAGCTCAATGTTGAGTAGAAACTGTGATAGCAGACAACCTTGCCTTTTTCACAAATGTAAATTTAATACTTTCAATGTTTTACCATAAATATGATGCATGTAGTATGTTTTTTCTCATTCAGCAGGTTTAGATGTCCTCTTTTTTTCCTTGTTTACTAAGAGTTTTAGCATGAATAGATGTTTAATTTTACCAAAGGGGCTTTCTGATTATATTGAAATAATTATACTGTTTTTTCTTTAATTACATAAAGTGGGGAATTTCACTAATTGATCTTAAAAATTTAAACCATTCCTGTATTCTGGAAATAAATCAACTTTGTAATGATGTATTATCCTTTCATGCACTGCTAGATTTGGTTTAATATTTTGTTTAAAATTTTTGAATTCTATATTCATAATAAAATTGGCTTGCAATTTTCTTATCTCTGTTCTTGTTTGTTATCAACATTATGCTAGTGTTGTGAAATGAGTTTGTTAGTGTTCCCTCTTTTTCTGAAATCTGAAATAATCTGTGTAAAATCTCAATTATTTGTTACTTCAATGTTTGTTAAAACTCAATATAAATTTTTCCACTTCATCTGCATGTTTTATTAACTTAAGGTTATTCAATATTTATTATTTTATAAATTTGTTAATTTCTGAAACATTCATAATTATTCTCTTTTTTATTCCTGATATATTTGTTACTTACATCTTTTTTTCTTGATCATTCTTGCCAAAGGTTTACCAATTTCATCAGTCTTTTCAAGGTACCAATTTTTGGCTTTACTGATTGCTTCTAGTAAACGTCTACTTTCTATTTTATTGGTTTCCACTCTTATCTTTAGTCTTTCATTCATTCCACTTTCTTTGGATTTAGTCTGTCATTCTTTTTCTAATTTCTTAAGTTGGATGCTTAGCTCACGAATATTTAGTCTACACTGATATAAGCATTTAAAATTACAAATTTCCCTCTAAGCACTATTTTAGCTGTAACTCCTGAGTTTTTATACGTATTCCAGTAATTTTAGTGCTAAATATGTTATATTTAGTTTAATATTTGCTTTTGTGATTCATGAGTTCATTATAAAGAATTATTTCCTAATTTTCAAGCACATAATTTTCTACATATATATATATATATATTTTATATTTAGCTTAACTCCAGTGTAATCAGAGAAGTACAAAATGGGATTATTTCCTGATTTTAAATCACACTTCATCCCTGAGGTGCTCTGAGTTGAATAGAACATCATTGTTTTGACACATGCATTTATACTTTCTGTTCAGAACAGTATCTTCTCACTGTCAGAGGAAAGACAAAAAGAGATTTTGGAAGAAAAACAAATAATGTTTTTGAAACGTACTAGTCCTTTCCAAAAACAAAAAAGGATGTGCTGAGAACATGTAATTTTTTTATTGTGGTGAAAAATATAGCATAAAATTTATAATCTTGGCCATTTTTAAATGTAAAGTTCCATAGTGATAAGTACATTCTCATTATTGTGAAACTATCTCCAGAATTTTTTCATCTTGCAAATCTGAAACTCTATGCCTACTAAATAACAATTCCCCCTTGGGCCCCTTCCCCCAGTCCCTGGCAAGCACCATTTTATTTTTTGTTTCTATAATTCTGACTACTTTAGATATCTCATATAAGTGAAATCATACAGTATTTGTCCTTTTGTGACTAGCTTATTTCACTTAACATAATGTACTCAACATTTATCCATACTGTAGTATGTGACACCATTTCCTTCCTTTTTAAAATTAAATAATATTCCATTGTATGCATATACCACACTTTGTTAATCCATTCATCCATCCATGGACATCTAGATTTTTTCCAACATTTGGCTATTGTGAACAACACTGTTATGAACATAGGTGTACAACTATCTCTTTGAGATCTTGCTTTCAATTTTTTTTCTGGATATGTACCCAGAAATGAGATTGCTGAATCATATGGTAATTCTGCTTTTAATTTTTTGAGCAACCTCCATACTGCTTTCTGTAGTAGCTGTACCATGTTACAATATATAAATGATTTAAAATGAGAAAACAATGCTTAGAAGTTTATATGTGGGGTTTTGGTAAACTAGATATTTTGGGATCCTAAGAGTGATTTAAAATAGTCCATTAAAGATGAGTTAAGTTTGCTTTTCACTGGTATTAAAACAACTGATTAAGGGCCGGGCGCGGTGGCTCAAGCCTGTAATCCCAGCACTTTGGGAGGCCGAGACGGGCGGATCACGAGGTCAGGAGATCGAGACCATCCTGGCTAACACGGTGAAACCCCGTCTCTACTAAAAAATACAAAAAACTAGCCGGGTGCGGTGGCGGGCGCCTGTAGTCCCAGCTACTCGGGAGGCTGAGGCAGGAGAATGGCGTGAACCCGGGAGGCGGAGCTTGCAGTGAGCCGAGATCCGGCCATTGCACTCCAGCCTGGGCGGCAGAGCGAGACTCCGTCTCAAAAAAAAAAAAAAAAAAAAAAAAAAAACAACTGATTAATTATTTTAAAAGAAGCCAACCATTTTGCTTTACAAGTTGCCACTGTGCACTGTGGCATTGAGAAGTCATGGCCTCTGTCTGCAAATAATGTTTTATGGTTTTTCCTCCATGATGAAATTAGCACTTGGCTAAGATATTCTTATAGATGTCCTTGTATCTTCTGCCTTATGTTTGGTTTTTCACGGCGCTGTCCACTTTAGGGGTAGTTTGGCTGTTGTTTTTTAGTATCTTTGAGCACTTACTATAATGCCCAACACTGCGCTAAGGGATTTAACTATATTCTCATGTTATCCCTCAGAGGCAAATACCATTACTAGTCTCAGTTTTTTTCAAGTAAGGAAACAAGCTGTTAAAGCTGAATGACTGTATTTCATTGATAATAAGATACACAGTTTACATTTCCAAAGTCAGTATGTATCTTGTAATCAATGACATCTTACAATCACTATTGCCCAGATGATAGCCTGGCACAGTAGCTATTACCTGCGTGTGTGCACACTTGGTCATAGTTGTTGATATTGTTGTCACTTTCTTTGCATTTATATACAACGTTAGTACCAGACATGGTGAGTTTTATTTCCGTTTTAAATGTTTTCAAGAGTATTCACTCCGAATTGACATTGAAAGGAAAAGGTACTGTGTATGCTGAAAAGCACTGAAAACACAGTAGCAGGGTAGCAATTGGGTATTCGTGAAACAAACATATATCGTTGGAGGAATGCATGCAAGTCCTTATTTTCTTGCAAAGTGACAATTAAGTGATTTGCAAGACCTAAGAAAGAAAGATGTCAACAAAAATAAAGCTTTGTTATGTTGTGTTAACTTATGTATCCAAAAGAATTGCCAAACAAAGTGACTGAAGGCAGGAGAAATTGTCAAATCTCACTATATATATGCAAAAAATTTCAAGGCTTGTAATGAGAGGTCTATGTAGCCAACTTGCACATTGCACAGCAATATTGCTAAAAAGCATATCACTGTTTCATTGGAATTGTTTTTCTTTCTTAGTGGTCCATAAAATAATAATGCATCATACAATTGATGACATCTTAGATTTGATGGCATTGAGTATTTTGCTCAAGGTCACGCAGCTAATAAGCAAAAGAGTTCAGGCTTGTATACCAAGTCTGTGTTCCTAACCAGAAGGCTTTAGTGGACCTTGTTTTATTTCACTTTTTTTTTTTTTTTTTGAGACGGAGTCTAGCTCTGTCGCCCAGGCTGGAGTGCAGTGGCCAGATCTCAGCTCACTGCAAGCTCCGCCTCCCGGGTTTACACCATTCTCCTGGCTCAGCCTCCCGAGTAGCTGGGACTACAGGCGCCTGCCACCTCGCCCGGCTAGTTTTTTGTATTTTTTAGTAGAGACGGGGTTTCACCGTGTTAACCAGGATGGTCTCGATCTCCTGACCTTGTGATCCGCCCGTCTCGGCCTCCCAAAGTGCTGGGATTACAGGCTTGAGCCACCGCGCCCGGCCCCTTGTTTTATTTCATAACTTCTTTTCTACTCTTTAACAAGCCTATAATCACTTTTTAAATGAAATATTACTTGCATTTCATACTTTTTGATAATTTCATGACTATTTTGGGGATAAGTGTAGACTCCTTGGGAGTAGCTTCCAAAATAGAGTCTGGAATCACCAAAGTTAAGGAAAACAACAATATAATTAGAAAAGCAGCTAACAGTGACTCTCAAACAAAGCAAAAACAGATCCTGTCTGCATTAAGCCCCCCTCAAAATGGCAGTGAATGTTTAGTGTACTCTATCACTTGGGAATATCAAATGGGAGCACAAATCTTAGAATCAGTGGAGTCAAGGTCTTGGCTCTGTAGTCATATTTTATAACCCTTTCATGTTTACATGACTCTTCCTGTGCTTTCATAACCTATTGCTTTAAGGAGCTTAAGAGAGAGAGAAAAAAAAACAATTTTTTGATTACCTCATAGAGGTAATCATGGCCATAACAATAATAAATAATTATATAGTGCCTGGTCGTTTGTTATACTACTGCAATTATATTTCATTTGGTCCTCGTAGCCTCATCTTATAGTGGTTAAGAACAAAGTGCATTGGAAATCTTCACACCATTATCTGGGTTCAAGTCTCAACTGAACCATGAGTTGAGTCACCAGCTAGGTGACTTTGGGCAAACCACTTCATTTGTATGAGTCTCATTTTTCTCACTTGTAAAATTAGCATCTAATAATACATGCCTTAAGAGCTATTATGAGAATGAAACGAGATAATGCATGTAAAGCAATTCAGCATGGTGCCTGCTATTTAAAGGCTTAGTAAATATAAGCTGCCATTATTAGTAGTAAAAACAACTCTGTGCATAACTAAACAATTTTACAAATTAGGAAACTAAGGCTCAGAGAAGTTAAATCAATCTTCATGACCACACAGCTAGTAAGTAGCAGAGCTGGTACACAAATCGAAAGCTGCACTTGTATTGGATGCAGGTAAAACATGCAATAGAGAACTTCTCGAGGTCTGTGCCAACTCTGTAACGACCATTCTTTTATGATTTCCACCTAACTTGACAAATTGTCGCAAGAACTATAAAATCTTGAAAATGATTTTTCCCTTCTCTCATAAAGACCGCTAATGGATGGAGATGGAAATAAAAATTGAGTTGACTTTGCTGACCAATCGTAGTATATATGGTTATCAAAATGCCCTAGGCCATCTTCTATTATAACCAAAATTTCTTTATTACAAAAAAGAAACCAAATCCTAGCAACTTTATCACAAATTCAAGAAATATTTAAAATAGTTTCTTTTGAACAAAAAAGAATATGGACAGGGTGTTGGAAGCTTAATGTAAAGGATTTGACCTGTACTAAAACCCCCTTGAATTTCCTGTTACTCTAACCCATGGTGATTATTCGAATTTGCGTGCAAGCTCTTCATCTGCATAATTAGTTCCAGTACCTTACAGAAGCAGATTGAGACCTAATCAAGGAGGTCAAGAGTTGGACAAGTGTGAGCTCCAGAGGAAAGGATGCTGTGTTAACCCCTGCTCTTAGATTCATCTTTGTGTTTAGGAGCCACGTACCTGGGAACAAAGGGATGGCCCAGGGATACAGAGAGAAAATGGAGAGAAAAAGCTCTGGACAGACAGTCTTATAGATTTCTATAGCTGTAAGCACAGCAGCGGAGGGTGGGAAAATGGACTGAAACCCCAGACCAAATCAGGAGGGTGCTCAGCAAAGGCTGCCATGCCTGCAAGAATCCAACAGCTAAGGGAAGACCCAAAGTCGTTACGTAGGAAGAGTGCCAGTAGAGAGCACAAAGCAGACCAAACCAGAGAAAAGAAGACTACACAAAAAGCAAGGAGATCACAGCAGTGGCACCAAAAGATCTTAGCACAGACTACTGAAACAACCACACCAGGGGGGTGGGTAAGCCTCTCAAAGAGAGAAGCACATCCCACAAAGAGCAGGTAGGCAGTCCTCCCTAGCCTAGTAGCCAAGCCAACTCAAAGCAGTCAGCTGAAGCAAAGAAACCACCTTTGAACGTTGTGCTTGAATCCTCACCAGTAGATAGACTGTCCTGGAACAGCGGACCTAATCCTTTCCAGTGGAAAATTGGGTCCTGGGAAAGTTGGGAAAACTATGTACTTGGGATAGCTGTAGCCATGGAGTAAGCTCTCCAGCAGGATAAGCATCCTGAAGGAGACCTGGGAACTGTTCAGGAGCTGCTGAAGGCCTCACGGCTGCTATCAAGAGCCTACCAAAGAGATCAGGGAGCATATTTCTTGTTGGAGCGTATTTCTTTATATGAAAAGGTTTCTGGTTGGAGCCTCAGGCTAGGATGCATCAAAGACTGAGAGTGACGACTACAGCAGATCATCTCCAGCCCAAAAAGTACTAGGGAGTACTTGCTAACACCACGTCAAATAAGTGGGTTGGCGCTTATTTTTTTTGCCCCGGTAAATTTAGCATCCTAAAAGATAAGCGCATACATGTATTGTAAGAAGTAACTATACTTTTATTCAGATATACATATCCTGCTCTTTGTCAAACCTTTATTCTAATTTAGAGTCTGTAAAATCCCTTATTTAAAATATATAAAATGATTTTATACACAGTACATAGCATCTTATAGCATCCTCATCTTTAGGTTACAAATGCACCAAGTGCCTTAGAAATCATCACATTCTGGCCGGGAGCAGTGGCTCAAGCCTGTAATCCCAGCACTTTGGGAGGCCAAGACAGGCAAATCGCCTGAGGTTAGGAGTTTGAGACCAGCCTGGCCAACATGACAAAACCCCGTCTCTACTAAAAATACAAAAACTAGCCAGGTGTGGTGGTGCACGCCTGTAATCCCAGTTACTCAGGAGGCTGAGGCAGAAGAATTGCTTGAATCCAGGAGGTGGAGGTTGCAGTGAGCCAAGATCGTGCCATTACATTCCAGCCTTGGTAACAAGAGTGAGACTCTGTCACACACAAAAAAAATCATCACACTGTCAGAAATGAATTCACTAAATGTCGGCTTTCTGAAACGTCCTAAGTAAACTTCATTGTACATTTTGTTACACTGATTTATAATCCATAACCTATTGCTTCTATGGAGAAAAAAGACACCAAGCCCATGAGTACATAGATATACATACACATACATGTGCATACTCAGATGCTTACACACATTTGCACAATCACACACATCCACACACCACCCACACAGTCTCATTCACATGCACACACACTTATATACACACTCTCATACACATGGACACACATTGATAAAACTTCTGCATGCTCACACACACATGTACATTCATACTTAAAACATATATGTACACATTTAAACACACTCAAAAATACACATACATACATATCAAGTAACTGGTATGCATAAGTGAGCCACTCTTATTGAATCCACACAACATTATGAGTTAAGTATTGCTAATTCCATTGCACAGATGAGGAAATTGAAGCTCAGAGAAAGTAAAATAACTTGTTCAAATTCATGAACTTAGTAAATGGAAGGGTGTGTCTGATTTAGAAGTGTGTACAGCTGTTTATAGGAATTGGAACAAAACAATTTACTGTGCGTGGGACATCTTAAGGATTTCTCTAATTAGACCATCATTTTAGTTAACATAACTCAACACATTTCTTTCTTTCCCTTAATTTTTCACTTAATTTTTGAGCCGTGCATATTTTGTGGGAAATTTAATCCACATGCTTGTGATTCATTTACACTAAAATGCTCCAAGTATTATTTCTTAAGAGGTATTTGATGTCAAAAGAAGTCTTTTGATATTTTCAGTGAGATTTTTCAAGCTCTATATTTTATTAAAAACAGGCAAAACCATTGTCCCTAGCTTAGAGAAATTTGGAGTTATGGCTGAGATTTTTTTTTGTTTTGTCATGTTGAAGATCACTTGCTATGCATACTCAGTTATCTGAATAAAAACTAATTTGTTCTTGTAAGTCCTTATTGTTTTGGGTGCTGCTGTTTTAGCCAATGACACACTTAATTACCTTAAAGATAATTCCGTGCTAATTTATTTGTTTTCTGCGAAGCTAACTATACTAACAAAATAAATTTAAACAATTGGAATATTCCAAAGGAAGTTGTAAAAATATTAATAACTTTACCACTTTAGTGATAAGTCCTTAGAAAATATAAGTGGAGTTCACACAGGATAGTCAAGAGATTTTGAGTAGAGATGTGAGAGAAAATGTGAATTCTAGTAAGATATGGATGTTTTGTTTCAAAGTCAAATCTTACAAAAAATCAAAGATGAGCTCTAAGCAAATCACTACTGACCTTCTGAGGACGAATGGGTACTAATTAATCATCTGAAATAATTTTTAACAGCCTTGTTTCCTCTGTGTTTTTCCCTTGATGAAAAAGTTTTAAGATATAAAATAAAATAAAGACCAACACATCAGAAGCATGTTTCACTCTTTGAGAAGTAGTTGAGTTAGCTAACTTATAACAGGAACAGAGCAGCTGATAACATCTCCTGAACCTGTAGACAAAGAATTTATAGATCCTCTCATGGTGTGGTTCTGAGGTGGAATACTGATTGATACTTAGACAGTGGAATTCCTTCAGCAAGGATGCCTTTGCATGGAATGGAGAAGTAGTAACAAAACTAACGTTTGCAAACTGTAAGTCTCATAACCACAACTCTATGAAACAGATATTTATTATTGTTGTCATTGCTATCATTACAATTATTATTGATATCATCCCTGTTTGAAAGATGAGCAACCTGAGGTTCATAGTTGCTCAAAGCTATCATAGTTAGGAGGGCACAGAAAAGATGACTGGTGACCAAAATGTAAATCTCCATGGAGAGTCATCTAACCCCACGCAGAATGGAGACTGAAGGCAAAAGCAAGACGTTTCTGAAGTGAGGAACAAAAGGAAGTAAGATAAAAGCCGACCTCTGGGTCAACAAACCTGAATCTTCCTATCACAGCCTTGACTGTGCCCCCTCAGCCTGATGCCCTACTTCAGCCTAACCTATGAAGAACCTTTTGCAGGATCTCTTTCTTGATACCTCTCCCTGTCTCCCTCTTCCCTTCCTCTGCCCCTCTCCTTTCCCTTTCAATCTCTCTCCCTCTCTCTCTTCCTTCCTTTCTTCTCTTCTCCTCTCATCTCTTCTCTTCTCTCTCTCTCACTCTCTCTCTCTCTCTCATTTCAAACAGGCAGCTCATAAGGGAAATAGTTGTTACCTTCTTGGCTTTCAGGTTAGGTTTCTGTGGCTAATGGTATGTCAAATGTTCAGATGCTTAGATGCCCTTATAGTGGGTTCCAATATGGCACCCTCATTCATAGAATCACAAAGAATAAATATGGACAAAATACGGGATTACGGGTTCTGGTTCTGTTTCATATTGACTGTGTACTCTTAGGGAAATTTCCCAGCCTCTCTGAGACTCAGTTTCCTCTGAAAAATGATAATACTATCTTCCAAGACTCTCATGAGGATTAAATTCACACATGTAAAAGTACCTAGTATAGTCTGTCTGCAAAATCAGTACTCATGTAAAGGGTTTGGGGCATGGAATTTGCCTCAATAATCATGTCAAACGCAATATTGGGGCTTGGAGTCCATCACAATCAAATCTACCTCATACAATGTGGCTTTTTGACAGTTTGTAAGGATTTGTTTATTCTGGGGTGTGGTCCTAAATGTTGCTGGTACAGCAGATGAAGGGGCACTCTCTGACTTCCTCGAGCTCCGGGCAGTAACAAAAATGTGTCCTATACTGCTAAGCAAGCTTCACCCTGTCCCGTAGCTCACCAGCACTGCCCCCCAACACACACACATACACACACACACACACTTTAGCATGAAATTGTCTACCCCAATAGTACTTACCCCCAAAAAACTGAGGCAGAACTGTGAAGTGGGAATCCTTACTTCGTAGGGCTGATGGGAAATTTAAAGGTCATGAATATAAAATGCTTAGCACAAATGTGGAGCTCATAAGTGGTAGCTATTAGTATTGGTGTTTGTTGTCATCCAGGAAGACTGTGGGGATGTTTTAGCTTCTGAACCTGACCAGGACCTGAACTTTATCAAAAGTTCTGGGCTATTTTGATTTTCATTTAATTACCTTCACCAAAAGAAAAGGAACATATAAGTATTGTAAGGCCCTAAAGGACCAGAATCATATATTTTGTTTAATATTATTTTTAAAGACAGAGTCTCGCTCTGTTGCCCAGGCTGGAGTGCAGTGGCATAATCTTGGCTTACTGCAACCTCTGTCTTTCAGGTTCAAGCGATCCTCCTACCTCAGCCTCCTGAGTACCTGGGATTACAGGTGCGTACAACCATACCTGGCTAATTTTTGTATTTTTAGTAAAGACGAGATTTCACCATGTTGGCCAGGCTGGTCTCAAACTCCTGACCTCAAATGATCCACCCTCCTCAGCCTCCAAAAGTGTTGGGATTGCAGGTGTGAGCCACACAGCACCCGGCCCAGAATCATATATTTTAGCATTGTATGACCCCTCTCCCTTTGGTACGTGACCCAGGACATTGAGCAAAGTAGAAACTTAGTACTGTTTAAATAATAAATTAATGGACAATGAATGAATGATACATGTTTGGATGTTTCTTTTTCTATTTTTTTTTTTAAACAGAGTCTCACTCTGTCACCCAAGCTGGAGTGCAGTGGCGCGATCTCAGCTCACTGCAACCTCTGTCTCCTGGGTTCAAGCAATTCTCCTGCCTCAGCCTCCTGAGTAGCTGGGACTACAGGCACGTGCCACCACACCCAGCTAATTTTTAAAATTATTATTATTTTTAATAGAGACGAGGTTTCACTATGTTGGCGAGGATGGTCTCGAACTCCTGACCTCAGGTGATCCACCTGCCTCGGCCTCTCAAAGTGCTGGGATTACAGGCATGAGCCACCACACCTCGCCTGGATGTTTCTCAGAACCTCTCTGTCAAAGCTTCTGGTCAACAGTAATGGTTTTCTAGTGTGTGCTGGTATTTCTACAACCCTGGGTTGTAATAAGGATTGCTTAACAAATGTTAGCAGAATCTTCTGCAAGGCCTCCAGTCCTTTCAGGGACAGATATTTGCCCAGTTCAGCCACATTTACCCACTCCTGCAGTTCAACTCTCGCTAGCCCTAAACCTACAATGCTTCCCTTTCCTTTCACTCATCTCCTTCAGCAGAAATCTTACCCTTTAAGGCTCAGCACAAATACCACTTCTTGCATGAAGCCTTCTTTGATCTTTCCATCTGGAAATGATCGCACTCTCCTTTGAACACCATTGCCCTTTGTACTTCCCTGTTGGCACTTCTCCCATTCCCCCTTATATTAGAATCATAATCCTGCCTCAGCTCCCCTACTAGTCTGTAAACTCTTTGAGGGCACAGAGCAGATTTTATACACTTTTAGTTTCCCCAACAGTGCCTAGCACTGCCTAGCTCACTGATGCTCAATATACACTCATATGAATGAGTGAATCCAAGCTAGGTGCTGTAGTACATGACGTGACAAAGGTTGGCAAACCAATAGAACATGTGGCTTGACATGAAATACCTGAAAGGATAAAGCTGTATAATAAAAGTAAGCATGGTTCACGACCATGTTTCTCTGTCAGAAATGTCATTATTAGCCCAAACACTGCCTAAGGCAGGATATCAGCTAAAGGGGATCTGCTAGAAAGAAATACATATATAGTGCTTTTTACTAAACCTCAAATAAAATCACATACATTTATAAAAATAATTAAATCCTGCCGACTTTTTAAATAATTGTATCAGCATTTCAGTGGATGCCATTTAAGAGACTCAAACTGCTCAGTTTCAGCCTTGACAGAATTCATCCATCACCTCAACCTTGTTTGTGTCTAAAAACGTTCAGAGTCAGCTGGTTTGACCATTTCTACCCCCTTTGACCTAAGCTCCCATGATTGCTACCTGGTGGGTTTGTACTCAAAGCTGACTGACAGTTGTGGCAGTAAAAACGCTCTTTCTAAACAGAAAACAAGACCATGTAAATACAGTCCTGGCATCAGGTTGTATACTTAAGTACTAAACTTTAGTACTTATAGGTTGCTAGATCATTAGCATATAAAGTGTCTGCCTATACTACTACCAAATCACTCATTTGCTCCTGATTTTCTTTCCTGCTGTGTGGAGAGGTACTTTCAAAAAACTTTTTAATTTGACCTCTGTATGACCTCATCAGACAGGTCACTGTGGACAGAGTGCACCCTGGAATGAGCATAAGCCCTGGGCAAGGCTGCAAAACCAACAAAGTTACTGGATTTCTGGCTCCCTCCACTTCACATAATGGCACTTTCATTCTCATCTTGAAGCAGGTCTCTCTCTTGCCCTTCCAAATCTTATGCTGTCTCCTAGCTCTGCAGGTTGCACTGGTTCTACAAACCACCCAACAACCTCTTCCCTGGAAACCCCATTCAAAAGTTTTCTGTTCTGTGTCCCCATTTTTCAAGATCCCACTTTCACCTAGGGTTCAATGAGTGATAATGAGTCAATTAAGATTAGTTCATGTATTACCACCTAGATAAACCAATGCTTTAACCAGTAAAATGTACATGACATCCAAAGTACATGATTCCCAGAAAAACCTCAGGAATGGATGTTAACGGTGGGAATATCAGCCATATAACAGGAAATAGCCAGGACTTTTCAGTCTGATCTAATTGCAGAGTCTTCAATTCCCATTAAAAGGGCTGCTTTTATGGAAACTGGCAAGGCTAATCCTCCCTAACATGGCAAGAAACCTAATGGAAAAGAAATGCAGAGGAGGAATAAGATGCACATCACTAAAAATGGGGCAAACCTAGGTATACACCCCCCCAAAATGCATGCATAAGTATACCAAAAGACAGTTGCAAACATGTGAACAGCAGCCTTGTTCATAATTTCCCCAAACTGGAAGCAACCCAAATGCCTATTAACACTAAAATGAATAAATAAATTGCAGTATATTCAAGTATTATACAGCGATGGGTATGAACGAAGCACAACTACACCCAACAATAGGCGTGAATTATAAAAACACAATGTCAAGCAAAATAAGCCATCATCAATGAAGATATGCTGTATTATTTCGTTGCCATAAAATATAAACAGAGGCTAAACCAATCTATGGTGTTCAAAGTCAGGTTAGTGATTACCCTTGGGAGGAGGAGGTAGTGACTGAGGGAGTCTTCTAGGTGCTATTCAGATTGTACTCCTTCATTTGGGTGCTGGTTACACTGGTATGCATGTTTAGTTTTTGAAATGTCATCAAGCCAACACAATTTTTTCACTTTTCTGATATATGTTACACTTCTTTAATAAGTTTAATAAAGCACAATACCAATAAAGATACTGAATAAAAGAGGTTTTGGTGGGGCAAATAGGAATGGGGCAAAAGACAGAAATAAGGTGGTTGAACATCTTGGAATAACTGTTTCAGAAGAAAAATAGAAAAAAAAAAAGAGAGAGCCAGACAAAAAAATTATTCTTATAATGATAGCATTGCTTTATTCATTCAATAAATATTTCTTGAAGAACCCTCATGAGACAAGCGCCATTCTAAATGCCTGGGACACATCGTGAAGAAAATACATACTACTGCCCTTGTAGCAATCACATTCTAATTGGAGGCATATCCTATCAGCACTGAGTGTAATAGTCCTTTGAAGGAAATATATGGAATCTTCAAAACCTAAATCCTCATTGATTAGATTATGTCATGGTTTGTTTTATGTGATCAGCAGCAGCCAAGACACCAGAAGAGACAGTCGACTCATGGTCACCTGTCTTGTCTTCCTAGGTTTCAGGTGATTTGAGTCTAAGCAGCAGTGTCCTGAATGAAATCCAACAAGAAATTGTGGGTTGCACGCCGTATGTGTTCCGAGTCCAGCTTAAAGGGCGTGCTGTGCTCTCCTAAGCTGACTGAGAAATAAGCTTTGCCCTCCTCTGGCTGGACTTCTCTCACTCTGGCACCTGTCATCCATTAGGAGCCCTCCTACTGGGATCTTTCATCATTGAAAATATATGATGATTTTCATTACCGCCTAGGCTAATTGGTAGTGAGTATTCCTTTAAAATATATTCCCCTAAATACTGGGTTTTGGATTTGCTTTGAAGTTTCTAACACCAACACAGTTGGACTAAAATCATAGATACTAATCACAGAAACTGAAAAGTCCAGTGCAGGAAGAATCACCACCATGGTTCTTTTCTTATTATTATAACCAGTTGGGCAGTAAGCACATAAATGAGAGGGAACCTTACAGCTAAACCAGCCCATGGCTGTCTCTAGTAGCAGGCTTGCTAGACCCACTGTGTTTATGTATCCCTTTGTGAAATTACCATCTAAAAGGAAGTGTTTGATGTGACCAGTTTGCTTTCCAAGACAGTGGAGTAATATTAGATTAAAAAAAAATAAATAAAACACATCCTATTGTAAGATTTCAACACTTGAAATTATATACTTAATTTAATAGTATAAATACTTATTTTTTAGAGAGGGAGTGGAAATATAGTATTTTCCTCTTAATAAACTGCTCAGGCTGAAAGGGAAAGATATCATGAAACACCTTATGCAATCTTCTTATTTTCAAATTTTTTATTTTCAAATGGAGACACCAAGGCCCTTAAAGTGTCAATGACTTACTGTAAGTTTCTGTTGGTAGTGGAGCTCATTGTTGAACACAGGTTTCCTGATGACTGCCCCAGCACATCTTCCACTCTATAGTATTGTTAATAAAATCATGCCACAAACATACCTTTTACCCTTGCTGTGCACATGGATATATGTGTGTGTGTACAGAAAAAAACACACAAAATAAAACATTTTTATCTACTTTTGGATAAAGTATGTCACCATACTTTTAAGCATAAAAATTTTAAGCTAGATTTTAAACTGAGCTTGTTTATTAAAGATTATAGGATAGATGTTAGAATATGTAAATTTAAAAACAAATCTGTAAAAAAAAAACTAGTTTATACAAATATATTAAATATGGAAAAATGAATGGAGGAAACTAAAAAAAAGAATAGAGGATAGGATTTGCAGTTTACTTCCTTTTGTTTGTAAACTGATACAGTTTTAAGTAGCTCTTAGCTTTATAATTTGTTTTAGCCTGAATTTGTCCTAAAATATATATTTGATACCATCAATCACACAAATACTTAACATTTGTGTAGCTAGTTGTTGAATCATGAAATCAGGAGTATGTAACATGATCCATTTAGATAGGAAAATGACATGCTGTGTTCTCACTCATAGGTGGGAATTGAACAATGAGAACACTTGGACACAGGAAGGGGAACACCACACACCGCGGCCTGTCGTGGGGTGGGGGGATAGGGGAGGGATAGCATTAGGAGATATACCTAATGTAAATGACGAGTTAACGGGTGCAGCACACCAACATGGCACATGTATACATATGTAACAAACCTGCCCGTTGTGCACATGTACCCTAGAACTTAAAGTATAATGAAAGAAAGAAAGAAAGAAAGAAAATGACATGCTGGAACTTCTATTAATGTTTATTTTTTACTTTTATCTAGAATGTCTGCAGTTAGCCAGTATGGCCTATAATCTCTACGAAGGTAAGAATCATGTCGTTTCATTCACCACTGCATCCTAGTACCTAAAATAGTACCCAGCTTATAGTAGGTGCTCAATAAATACGTTGAATGAATGAAAATAATAAATTTTAGATTCAAGCTAGCTATGTGATATGTATCTGTATGATACTTGGTGTCACTACGAATAGATTTAAGTTTCTAGACCCTAAAGAGCATGGTTTTAATTTCAATGGGCTTTATTTATCTGGTATCCTTCAATCCTTCCTCATAGAATGCTGGAACTAAAAAAACAAAAAACAAAACAAACAAACAAACAAAAACTTAAATGTTCATCTAATCCAACTCCCTTATTTTACTGAAGAAAAAATAGCCAAGTCCATAAGAAGAAGTTACTCCCCAAGGATCCCACTGCTGGTTAACAAAAGAGCAAAAGAGCCTGGGCTAGACCCCAGTATAAGGCCATTGACTAGCTGCCTTTCATAGATGTATTTTTCACCTTAGCTTTCACATCACTAGATCAGTGGCTCTCAATCTAATCTTCCCTGACCAGCAGTATCAGCATCAGTGGTACCTTGTTAGAAACGTCAATTCCTGGGCCCACCCCACTTCTACTCAATCAGAAACTTTATAGGGGTGGAGCTCAGCAGCATTTTAACAAGCCCTCCAGGAGACTCTGGTGCACTTCAGCCTTGAGAAGCACTGGTCTACGTAATATGACTGGCACTCCTGATATTTTATGACATTCTGTAATTTTAGGCAAAAAAGATTGTGTTTACACACTTGATGGTTCATTTACATAAAAACAAAGAGAGCATTTGTGGGTTTTTAAAATCAATTGAGATTGAGGAAAATACTTGAGAGTCATATACGTTGTTTTCACATAACCTACTCAGGTTCCTGGCACATAATAGCTACTCAGGTTTTGTTAAAGTCATCTGAGAATATTGTCTCGATTTTATGGGCATTTCTATATGTACTATATAGGAAATATAATGTAGTAGTTTATTACATGGGCCTTGGAATCAGATTGACCTAGCTTTGAATCTCAAGTCTGCCACTAACTACTTGTGGGATCTTGGGAGCATTACTTAAATCTTTCTGAGCCTCACTTTCTCATCTCTATAACGGGGATAATTATATACTTACTCCTCAGTATTGTTGAGGATAAATAAGAAAAACACACACGAACAGTTTAATATAGTGCCTTATACACAGTAATTGCTTAGTGATGGCAGCTATTATTATGATGATGATTATTAGCATAATCATCATTACCATCATCATCATCATTTGTTCTCAAGTAGGATGGATTATTCATTTGGACACATATTTGGCATACATTTCAAACTGGTAGGTATTTTTTTTTTTTTAGTATTCCAAGGGTTATGGTGCCCATAAAAAATGTCTGTTTTCTCAGTGTTATTTGAATGTTCCCAGGCTTTTGAAAGTGAGTTTAGGGTACAGCTTAGATAAATGTTTCCTAGGGCTCCTCAGATATGATTCACATTCTAATAAAACCTTTTGGATGAATTTGCCTGCAGTGGGTTTTTCCTTGCAAAATATAAAAGCGCATCAGAACACAAAATTATATCAGAAACATATTCTCACAGAAAGACGGTTTTAAGAAATTTGACCCATACCCTCACTAGCCATATAGCAGAGGAAGAAATAGAAGGTCATGGTGATCAAAACTTGGCTGCCTTGCCCCCCATAGGCTTTATGCTTCATAAAGCCTAGGAATGTAGTTGAGATCATGTAAGTCTTGCTTAAACTTCGAATTTAGATATTGGGACAAAACATAGTAATCAATATTCCTCCCCAGACCAAAAGATAACCTCACACCTCCTTTTCAGTATTTCTCTTAAGAATCACAGCAGCCGGGCACGGTGGCTCAAGCCTGTAATCCCAGCACTTTGGGAGGCCGAGACGGGCGGATCACAAGGTCAGGAGATCGAGACCATCCTGGCTAACATGGTGAAACCCCGTCTCTACTAAAAAATACAAAAAAATAGCCGGGCGAGGTGGCGGGCGCCTGTAGTCCCAGCTTCTCGGGAGGCCGAGGCAGGAAAATGGCGTAAACCCGGGAGGCGGAGCTTGCAGTGAGCTGAGATCCGGCCACTGCACTCCAGCCTGGGCGACAGAGCGAGACTCCGTCTCAAAAAAAAAAAAAGAATCACAGCAGATCCCCATACGCCCTCCCCTTCCGGTCAGGGAGCCAGGGAAAGTAGTCACACCTGGAGTGAGTTTGGGTGGCGGTGTCCCATGCAAATTCTCCTTTCAAGTCATTTTCAGAATTTCAATGCTGCCAACTTTTATTAACAATTCTCCATGTTTCTGTCATTCAGGGGAAAGGAGGAAACAGTCTCCCTGGTGGATTTCTCGTCAGAGAGGCATGAGTATATTACAGCCTCTAAATTTTTGAAGTAAGCTACATTTCAGGAGATGAAACAAAGGTAACTCTTAACATCTGCCAATATGTTTTCAGTCCTTATATCAAAGAAAGTGAAACAGCTCCAAATCCTAAGAAAAAAAAAAAATCAGGCTTTATAATTTATTCAATCACGAAGATGTGATATGCTGGGCTAAGTCTACTTTGGTAAGCAAAGTGTGCTTGACAGACAAATGCTTTCAGGAAGAAGCATCTGAACTGCAAGACCCTTTTTGATTAGGTTTGGAAGCCTTCCGACTTCACAGAGCTCCACATATGTTCTAGCAAATTTGTCAAGTTGAAAACTTGTTCAGTTTTAGGGACAAGAGTACAAGGACCTTTGCTCTAAAGTTCATTTTCATGTAAAAAGAGTTACCAGAAAATACCTGGTTTTTAAAAACAAAATATATTCTTGTCTTCTTGTCCTTTTGCAAGTCTACAGAAATAAAGCCTATTTAAAATTCCACACTTGTGTAGATGTGGCCTTAGGGAAGACCCATTAGACACAGAGATGATTAATGCTCCCCTCGGAATCTTATTTGCTTCTTCAACTGATTGCTCATATAGAATCTTACTTACCAAGTACTTAAGTATTTAAGTGCCTTATCATTCTTGAAAATCACCACTCACTAGCCTGCCTCTGAGAGTGAGGAGAAGTGGAAGCACACACGGCTTCCTAAATAGGCAAAGTAGCTCACTCTCTCTCCAACTCTGCCCTACGACACCATCTTCACACTTGCCCTCCACCAAAACAAAACAACAGCCAAAAAACCTAGCCTTAAAATACTGCTTGCTATAGCACCAGCCTTTGTAATACAGGTGCCTGTAGGACATCTAAATATTGGGCACTCTGTCATTTGTAGAACCTGATTTTTTCAAATGGTGATTAGTCTTTGCAAGCTGAGGGGAGAAAAAGGAGAATGAATTGTTAATGGATTACAATTTCTAAATGTCTGCTAGATGTCTCCCTCTGGATATCCTCTGGCACAATGAACTTAAAGTGCTCTAAACCAAAGTCATTATTTATACTTGACCCCCTGAAAAAGGGCTTGGCTCCTGATTTCCCTATTTCTATCCACATTCTCACACAAATCTTCAGAGGTATTCCTGGCAATTTCCTAACCCTTTTAAAATGCATTCCATCATTTGTCACTACTTCTTGGTAACTCTTACTAAATTCAACTTCCTCAGTCTTTTTCTAATCTCTTCCCTCCTTTCCATTCTCAGCAGTTTCCTTGTCCTGGCCCTCACCGCACACCACCACATCTCTCCACCCCCGCCCCCTGCTCCACCCCCTGCATTGAGCAGCTTCTCCACTGGCCCCCAGCCTCCTGTTTCCTCCCTCTGTAATCAGTCCTCTACATCCACCACGAGAGAGCTTTCTAAAAACACAGGCCTGATCATGTCACTAAAAGCCTTAAATAATAAAAGATGTGAGAGGATAAAAGCCAAGTGGGGTTATCAGAACTCAAGCTTTAGTGCTCAAAATGAACAATTATCCTGATTTTAAATATACCCAAGCCATTTTCCTAAGAATTGCAATTGTTACAGTGGCAATTTTTACTACAGTGGTTGTAGGCAAGACCATTATATCTGTGTTATGGCCTTAACCATGTTGTGTTAGGAATATATTGTATGTAGTTGTATTTCCAGGAAGTTTGTTTGGCATAGTTTATCCAAACATATGCAGTGATGAATTCTGTTGTCGATGCAACATTTACTAGGCATTTACTAGGTGCCAGATGCTGTGTTGTACACTTGGGGTACAAATATGAAAATAACGTGGTTCCAGCCCTCATGGAAATTTATCTGACTTTCTGAAAGAAAAATAAAACCTTTAGTAACTCTCTATTGTCTATAAAATAAAGTCTAAACTCCTTATTATAAAACATAATGAAACAAATATTTGTTGAATATTACTCTGAGCAAGGACATTAATTCACTAGACCTCTCTCATGAAACCTTCCCTGAATGGCCCAGCCACCACTAGCCGGCTGCATGATCATGGGTAACTTATTTCCTGAGTCTTGCTTTCCTCACTTGTAAAATGGAGGAAATGATAGTAACTACCTCACAGCAAGACAGTAAGGATGAAGTGCATTCCTGATATGAAATGTTAAATTCTTAGCACAGGGACTGGTCCACAGTAAGTGCTAAAGAGTTTGAGCTACTATTGTAATGCTTCACGATTCTTCAAGGACACTTCTCTTCGGAAATGCAAATGTGCTTTTGAGGAGGAGTCTGTGAAACTATTTTCTGGCTGAGGTTTGTTACAGACTTTCCTTCCTATGAGTAAAAGTTCCCAGGGAGAGCACTGGGTACTGAGGCTGGGTAAAGGCACAGAAAAGGGAGGCCTCTTATTTCCCACAGTTGTCTTGTGCCAGCCCTTCCCAGCCTGGATTTACTGGTAGAAGTCCTCCTCTCCTAGGGGTCTGTAGAGGTCACCATCATGCCCACTAAAGTTCAAGAGAAAGTCTGCAGCTGGCAGCAGCCCTCACTTGAGAGAAGGTTCCCTGTAGCTTTCCATGTGAAGAGGAGACTGGGCATAACACTGTGGTCTGTGAAAATCATTCTGAAACGCCATAATTGCTATCTAGCAGTGAGCATGAAGAGTCACATTAGTGTTTAAAAATCATCCAAACAGCAGAGTGCTATGATTACACTAAATCAACCTAATTTCTAAATCACTGGAGTAAACCCGTGTTGGATGCTACCACATAAACTTGAAAGAATTCAATAAAAGAGAGCAAACCACTTGGGTGTCATATCGAGATGGCAGTGGCTGTCACTGCTGCCTTCTTCTGAGGTCTGATGGACCTCAGTTGATGTGGTGAAGGGACCTCATTCTGTGAGGTGAGAGTTTTAAACAGAGTCCTGGGGTATTATTCATTCATTTGGCAAATGTTTACTGAGCACATGCTAGGTTCCTGACACTTCTCTTGGTGCTGGTAATACGGTGTTGAGCAACAAAGTTCTAGCCCTCATGGAGCTTATCCTTCAGGGGTCTGAGACAGACAACTGACACACAAATAAATATCTCATCTAGAGTGCTATGGAGAAAAATAAAACAATGTGAGAGGATGAAGAGGTCCCAGGGCAGGATTGGGATGGCAGGTATCTTAAATAGGCTAGTGTCACCTCTGAGGAGCTGACATCTGAGCAGGTGGCTGAAAGAAGTGACTGATAAGCGACGTGGTTATCTAGGAGAAGAGTGTGGTAGGCGGAAGAAATAGCAAGGACAAAGGCCATTGAGGCAGAAAACAGTTTGGGTTGTTCAAGAATCAACCCACAGCAGAATGAGTGGGGCAACGGACTGGAAGAAACAAGGTAGGGAGGTAGCCAGAAGCCAGATAAGGGACAGCTTGGAGGCCAATGTAAGTACTTTACATTTTATTAGGAGGCCTGATGGGAAGCTATAGAAGGGTTCTGAGTAGTGATAGAATCAGATTTTTTTGGGGGGGACAGAGTCTCGCTGTATCCTCCAGTGGCGCGATCTCAGCCCACTGCAACCTCCACCTCCCAGGTTCAAGTGATTCTCCTCCCTTGGCCTCCCGAGTAGCTGGGATTACAGGCATGTGCCACCACACCTGGTCAATTTTTGTATTTTTAGTAGAGATAGGTTTTCATCATGTTGGCCAGGCTGGTCTCAAACTCCTGACCTCAGGTGATCCACCCACCTCAGCCTCCCAAAGTGCTGGGATTACAGGCGTGAGCCACTGCGCCTGGCTCAGATATTTTTATTGTAATGGAATTTTCGTTATTTTGAATTGTATTAAAATATATATAACATAAAATTGCCCATCTTAACAATTTTTAAGTGGACAGTTCAGTGGCATTAAATATGTTCACCATATTGTGCAATCATCATCACCATCCATCTCCAAAAGATGAATAACTTTTTCATCTTTCTCAACTGAAACTCCATACCCACTAAACAATAATTCCACATTACATTTTCTACTTCCCCCAGGTTCTGGTAACCAACTTTCCAATTTCTATCTCTATGAATTTGACTACTCCAGAAATCTAATATAAGTCATACAGTATTTATTCTTGTTACGACTGGCTTATTTCACTTAGCATAATGTCTTCAAGGTTCATTCATGTAGCATCTGAGAGGCTATTCTTCCTTTTTAAGGCTGAATAATATTCCATAGTATATAGATTATATATATGATTTTATATATATATATATACCCACACACACACACAGTATCACATTGCGTTCATTCATCTGTCAACCAACATTTGGGGTGTTTTCACCCCTTGGCTATTTGTAAACAATGCTTCTATTAACATGAGTGTATAATCATTTTATTTTAAAGGATCACACAGACTATTGTGTTGAGATTGGACACTAGATTTCCAGGCCAGAAGCTAAAGATCAGTTAGGAGGCTGGGTAAGAAATGATAGCTGAGAAGTCATCAAACTTTGATTTTAACTTGCGATAAGGCTGGCAATCTGGCTGAAGAAGTAGGTGGTATTCTGTACTTTATTTCTTCTCAGGCTAGCATCTGGTTTGTAGGATTCACTTCTCTCAACTTTCTACGGAATGCTAGTGCTATGGTCTTAATGTATGCCCTGAAGTTTGTGTGTTGGAAACTTAATCTCCAATGCAACAGTGTCAGGAGGTGGGGCCTAATGGGAAGCGTTTTGATCCTGAGGGAGAATGGATTAACGCTGCTATGAAAAGGACTTGGAGGAGTGAGTTCACTCTCTTCTACTCTTCTTCCATGTGAAGACACAGTGTTCCTCCCCTCGGGAGGATGCTATGTTCAAGGAATCATCTTAAAAGCAGAGAATGGAACCTCATCAGACAACTGAACCTGCTAGTGACTTGATCTTGGACTTCTCAGTCTCAAAATTGTGAGAAATAAATTTCTCTTCTTGATAAATTGCCCAATCTATGGTATTCTGTTGTGACAGCACAAAACAAACTAAGACAGCCAGAAAAACCACTACTTCTAGAGAAATCTGATCATTCATCTACAGTGAGATTGACAAAAGTGCTAAGCAATCTGTAGTAATAACTCAGCCAGCTAGAAGCTCGGGAGATTTCTCAGGGTACGAGAATGCCTGAATAAAACAAACAAACAAAAAGCTTATTTTAACCATGTGTGATAGATAAAAAGCCAACTAAGGTATATTAGACTTTTCTCTGTCTTTTTAAAGAGAAGACATTGAAAATATTGTAAACTTTTCTGGATGACTTGCTATCACAGTCCGGAAAGAGCAACCTTAGTGCTGACATTATGTACATTATGAACAATGTCTTTAAGGCTACTGAAATGGGCAGGGCTACATTATCCCACACTAAAGTAGTATCAGCCTTCTGCATTTTTGGTATTTTGGGGCTTTCTTACTGGGGATTTTCAGTCTCCTTTCTTGTTAATAAGCCTGCAAATACTGTTCTTCTTTTTTTTTTTTTTTCTTCCTATGAGCTTGGAGAGCAGTGTCCAGCACTGTACTTTTCAGGTAGTAGGCGCTTGATAAATGCTGGTAGAATGAAGACAGTCAAACATGTTTATATTTTGGGTGAAATAAAAGTTGTTTTGACTTCTTGGGGTCTCGTTTGTTGTCTTCCTAGTTTTCGTGTATATTCAGAGCCAACAATTTTGCCATATGACATCACTCTGCACACAGTTAAGGCATGAGGCCAGTGATGGCTGGTAAGAAAAACCTGCTTGGACCATACATGTTGATCCTAGGTCAGAGAAGCCACAAAATGAGAAATGTCTTCCTGTTTCATCTATTCCGGTCAGAGCCATACTGTAAAAAGATGTGCAATATTTTGAAAGCGTCAACTGTTTGACATCTGTTTTAGGGAAGTTCACAAGCACATTCTTGATGACAAAAGTAGTGTGTTATTTTCTTTATTTTCTTGCCAAAAAAAAAATGCATTCTGAAATACAGACTATCTGGATGGGCTCACAGTTAAACTAGAAGTACATGTGAAAATTACAGAATCTTACAGCAAGAAGGGATCCAGAGAGATGAGAAAAACAGGAAGATAGACAGATGTGGACATGAAGCTAGAGAACACTATCATTGTTACAGTTTACATTGCATATTTCTTAGGAATGTCTCTTCGCCAAGCTGCTCTTAGGTTTTGGTTTGCATATGTGGCTCTGTGTCTTAAGAGGAATATACTAGGAGAGCTTTGGAATTGGTACTGACTCTATTGATTACATTAATTTGAGGAGCCTTGCTTTAAGAGCATGAGAGCTGACTCTGTCATCTAACAATCAACAAATGATTATGGATTATTCAACCATTAGTAAATTAAAACAGCTAGCTTATATTGAACACTTAATATTGCACTGCGTTAAGTACTTTAAGTATAACTAATTTAATTATCAATCAACCCCATGAAGTAGAGTCTATTATTTTCACCACTTTATAGATGAGAAAACTGAGGTTTAGTAAATCGCAGAGCTGGTATTTAAATCCGGGTTTGTCTGAGGCCAAACCACTAACCACTGTACCATACTGCATGTATCAGCAAGAGAATCAGAAACCCCGGGTCTTTGCTGAGTACCCAAAAGACTAGAGCTGAATGTAACTAATAGGGTAGTACTATGGATATGGCAGAGATCTCCAAGGGAGCTGGTTTTTGCAAGAATACAAAGCCTCATAAAAGCCAATAGAGGACTCAGCATAGACACTGCTTGCTGGAAGCTAAGCCCTAAAAGTGCTGAGAGCGAAAAACAAAAGAAACAAGAGCAAGAAATCAGAATGCTCGAGAAATGGTTAATGGGCCCAGGCGATTGATTGTTGTACTCAGAAAGGGAATCATGAAAAGCTAGCAAATGCTCTAGCATACCAAGCAGCAGTCAGAAGGCCACAGCCACTCACCTTTAGCTATCATCTTACAGAATGTGAGGAGCAATGCTTTTCCCAGGGAGAAGGGTCTACTGTCTACCTACCTCTTCCCACTAGAGTGTAAGCTCCTTAAGCACAGAAAGCATGTCTTTTTGTACAGGAATTTATCCCCAATTCTTAAAACAGCACCTGGCACATAGAGGGTGCTCGAGAAATATTTGTTGAATTCAGGCATTCAGACAGTGCTCAGTTTGCTATCCTAAGCTACAACCCGGATGTCTTCAACTTCTCCAGTCTTCAAACACACAAATAAGAGTCCACGCTCCCAATCCCCTCCGTAGCCTAGCAATCATTAGTGCCACTCAACAAATATTTTCAACTCTCTGCTTTCCAGGCACATGGCAGACCGCACCTACCCACTCCTTTTAAAGTTAGGTGTGGCACTGTGATGTCCCTTAGCCAATGAAATGTGACCAGAAGCTTTAAGAACTTTTCTATGCCTAGGCAATCACGGAAGCATGGAGATGTAACTTCCCTGAGCCTGACACCCAGAGTGAGGACCAGAAGAAGAGCCAGCCAACCCGCAATGGACAAATTCTGTTGTTTTTTAAAGCCACTGAAATTTTAGGATTGTTACTTCAGTCTAACCTAGCCTTGCCTAACTGATGTATGGCCTAATTTGCAGAAAAACTCGTCTTTTTATCAGGTTTCCTTTGCCTAGATTTCCTGGGAATCATTAAGAGATGCCTGCAGTTTATAAGTTGATTCTGGTTGTCATTCATCACCTTTAGATTTAGACCTCTGTCCCACATTTCCTTACTGGTCACTTCTTGCCTCCATGTAACTAACTTTCCCTGGGCTGCTGCTGTTTTTCCAAACAATGTCGTGGCAAATAATGACAGAGTTAAGACCTGGCTATGGAGTTTAAAAGAATTTTACTGAAGGCTTGGGGACCACAGATGGGAATTACAGAGCAGGAAAAAACAAACAAACGAACAAACAAACAAACAAACAAACCTCAATGTTGGTTGTTCATTATCATGTTGCATAGGCTCTATCAGTCAGGTCTGTCCACAAGGGTCCACATTAGCAGGTTCTTTCCTTAGTCTCAGCATCTACTGCCATGGTGAAAGTTTAGCATAGCTCACATGGAGAAAAGCATCTTCCACCTTATCCACACTGTCCAGAGGTCACCCCGTGACCTTCTCCTTCAAGACCCAAAGAGAGAAGGAAAGCCATCCTTGCTTCCAGTGGAAAGCATCATAATCTCTACAGATATCCAACTCTATCCCCAGGAAGCCCACCATGTACACTCTTCTACAGGGCAGTTTAACTCTTTATTTTGACAACCTCTTCATTCTAGAACAGAATGTAAGTTAGAGCTTTTCAAAATTAATGGTCCATTGAAGTGATTTTTCCCAAAAGAAAAGAGCAATATTTTCTCAGCAATGAACTATCAAAGCAAAGGTAAGAAGCTGCTGGCAGCCTTAAATAGCAGCTTGTCCCTGCTTCTGGTCACTTTTTGCTTGATTTATTTTTATTTTTTTAATTTTTTTGATGGAGCCCACTTTTCTCTCCACACAAATTTCCAGAGCTTTGCTCCATGTGGTGTGACACCTAATCGCATAATGTCCTGTGCCATAATGATCTGTTCCACCAATCTTGTCTGGTGGCCTCAGCTTAAATGTAAGATCACTGGGAAGGGTAATTGTATCTGCTACTACTTAGTAAAGAGAGGCAGATTCACATGGGCTTAAGAGTTAGACGCTGTAAATATACCTCTTAACACAAAGTAAATGTTAAGTGTTTGCTACTACCATAATGTCTCTGGGATGACCCAATGACTTGTCTGGTTTCCTTCCTAAAGTGCTGAGATTGCAAGGGCTTGCTATCTTTAATGGCCAGAGGAAGAACTAGTTCAAGGGCTGAATGCCAACCTGAATTAAAGAGGAAAGCTAAGCCACTACCGTATCTGGTAAGTGAGGCCATGGCCAGGGAACCAGGCAAGAGATCAAGAACAGCAGGAATCAAGGGCAGGAAAATAGAATCCAAGACCAATTTTGGAATTGGACCAAACCAAGGAAGCTGGTGTTTGTCATTAAGGTGTGTTGTGGGGAAAGCAGAGCCAGATTGACCACCTTGCACTCTCTTCAAGGCCTTACATGAGTTGTTTTCCTTCTCAGAATCCTAAGGTTCCATTGAAAAAGAGAAATATTATTTCCATAAGCTAGCATTTTCCAAAGCTTGATCTGGAGAAACAAAGTTCTTGAGGAAGTTAGTAGGCATACTGTGAAACCAACTTGGAAATTGTAGCACTAAATAAAGTTTAACACGTTTCCTTACTATAGGGCCCATCAAAGGATGTGAAGATGCAGTGTGAATCTCCAGGAGGGAGCTAGAGGATGCACTGTCACCCTGAAGATACTTGAGAAGGAAACCTTCTTTTCATCACCATCTCTCCCTGCCATAACTTAATATATCTACAAAGCACTTTAAGCTCATCGTAATGAAAGAGGCCATGTAAGTTCAATGTAAGTTGTAGATGAATGTATCTAATCATACTATTAGGCAAGGAACATCAAAATGGAAGCAGAAAAGGTTGCAAAGGATTTCTCCCAACCAGGTGGTTGGCAAGGTGGACGTGGCAAAAGTCATACACGTTATCTTGGATTTTGTGAGAGTGAAGGAAGGGGAGGCTAGAGAGTGAATGAATCAGATAAGAACAAGCCCTTCTCTGAAAGGGGAGCAGGGGTGGTTTCCTGGAGGATTAGCCATTTTTATTTTCATTTGGTTTTATTTTGTGTGTGCGTGTTATTAGATACATGTATTTTCTAACATTTTATTTTGAAGTAAGTTTAGACTTAATAAATGTGCAAAAATGGTACAGAGAATTCCCTCATCCCTTTTACCCAGCATCCCTTAATGATAATATCTTACATATTCATAGGATTAGACATTTTTAGGGTATTTTCTCTGTGCCAGACACAGTGCTGTGCGCTTAATACACAATATTTCACCGAACCATCCCAACAGTCTCACAAGGTAGATCTCATGATTCTCACTTTGCAGACTAAGACACTGACCTTGAGGTTCAGAGAGATAGTGTAAATTGCCTAAGGTCACTTAGTATATTAGCTTGCAGAGCTGAGATTACAGCTAAGGTCAGACTGACTCCAAAATCTGTACTCTTTGCTCCCTCCAGTTGACCACAGATCTCAATAAGCCTGTGCTCAGTGCCTTCTGGCCCCTGTCTGGGGGGTACACACTCTAATAGTGAGGAAGAAACTTGGTAACAAATAACTCAAATATAGTTATGCTCCACGTTTGTTCAAGGTACAGTGGAACTTGAAGGAGAGAAAATGTTACCATGTCAGCTTAGCATGTGGAGTGGAGGGCTGGTCAGGGAAATATTACAGAAGAGTAGCCCCTTGAACTGAGTCCTGATAAGAGTCACCAAGGACACAAGGAGTAGGCAGTAGGTGCTTGGTGGGTGTGGAGTACATTCCTGACACAGGAAATATTGTCCATATGGGAATTTTCAAAAAACTTTTTAAATGAAAAAACAAACTTCCAAAAAAAAATCTATATTACAGTTGCTGATAGTTCTGTTTCAGAAGTTCAGAGACTTGACCACCAGAAGAAAACACAACAGAACCAAACAACAACAACAAAAAAATCCAAAGGCATTGCTAATCTGTCATCTGCACCAATGATGTAGGAAAATAAACCAAGAGAGCTAAGCAAAGCAAAACAAAACAAAAACGCCTTAAACAAAAAAGACCTCTTTTGAGACAGGAGGAAAGCCCTGTCTCCCAAAGCCACATTCATGTTTTCTGTGTTTATGCTATGGTGTGACCGGGGCCTAGTGTCCTGTTGGGGGCCTTTTTATGCTTCATGGCTTAATCTGTCTCCATCACTTCCCAAAGTCAGACGGGAATCAGCTTAAAAAGCCAAGACTTGACTTTAGCCCTGCAGCGCCCACCTCCCAAGCCACAACATCTTAGTGCAGCCTCCTCCCAGGCAAGGAAACAGTCAATAAGGAAATACCATAGTTAGGCTCTTTGCAACTTGCTGGAAGTGTGAGGCGGCGCTTCATTTCCTGATCGCTCAGGTGGAAATTGTAAAAACAATTAAGAGCAATGACTAATCACCGAATCAAAGCAGGTTGCCCAACTCATTTGCAATTGTGTGCTCAGTTCTGTGTGCCAACAAACAAAGACTTGGGGAGTTTATTATTTAAACCAATTAAAAGCTCTAGGCAAAGCGAGTAGTCAATTTGTGGCCACGTGGTGGGAAAACATCAGTTGGAAGAGCCTGAGGAATTTCGTGAGCAGAGCCATATGGCCAAAAACGAAATGAAGCTCCCAGGATCACTGGGAATGTCTGCAGTGAAAGCAATTTCAGAATAAAAAGTGTCACCTAGCAAGAAAGACTTGTGTTCTGCGCATGCGCCCCCTCCCCCATAGTCTAGCTTGCCTGCAAGGCTGGTAGTTCTAACCAACAGTAAAAGAAAAACGAACTGACTAAAATCCATACTCTGTTCAGCAAGAGACATTGCTAAATTTCCTGTCCACCATTTGTACTTTTATGTATTTTAGGGCTACCTAGAGAGTTCTTAAAGGCCCAGATGATGAAAATCGGCTGCCCTTCTTCCCAAATGAGGTGCACAGTCCATCTGGAGAGGGCACTCACACTTTTGTATGAAGCTGTAGGCCATAAAAAGGAAAGTAAAGAATTAAAAACTGCAGCCATTTGGTAGCAGTTATAAAAAAAAAAAAAAAAAAAAAGGACGGGGGAAGGTAGAAGGTTGTGTGGTGGGGGCAGTTGCTCCAGCAAATTAGATTTACAGAATGGGTTATAGAGTAAGTCTTTATTGAAAGTTCCTTTTCACATCTCTGCAAGATATTTTTTTGCTTACATTTCTTTCTGGCCTATAGGTCCCTTTGCTCCTAACCGTTCCTTTCCATGTCTCCACGGCCGTGTCACTGCCCCCCTACCCCATGCATTTTCCTGGAAAGTCTGATAATTCTTGAGCTCCCAATGGATCTCACTTCTTAAGGTTCTGGTTCCTTTTCCCTTCAAGTTCCCTCCAAAACAAGCATTCCCAGACAATTCTGATTACAGAAGGAGGAAGAACAACTGTGCCGGAACCAACTGGAAAATTTGGAAAGCTGACAGCTAGCTGCAGCTGTCCTGTACTATGTTGTATAACTAATACACTAATATTAAATCCTTTTTGTACATCAATAAACAATGTGGCTCATGGTATGTCAACAAATAAATTGAGTAACAAAGAATAACAATTGTAATATCATCCCTTTCAGAATCTAGTACTGTCAATACTTCCAATATTAATATGGCACACCTGTTAGTGTGTTGGGATATGGTCAGGATTCTAGCTCCAATTTTCTGCAATCTGGAGGCTGGTAGCAGGAAAAGGAAAGGAGGTTCCAATGCTGTCTATCTGGGGCTTACTCTAGACCATCACAGGAATCCAGTCCCCTCTCATTTCATTCCAACATGTTCACAGCAACAGCACCAACTTGCATTACAGATTAAGGAGACTAATCCTTGCATTTTTAAATCAGATGCCTGTAACAAGTAAGATTGCAAAGCACAAAACTACAGGACCTGTGAGTTCCAAGTCTGACTCTGCTACCAGGATCTAAGAAGCCCTCAGAAAGTCACCCGACCTCAGGGGCCTGCTTGACTGTCCAAAGAACATTCCTTCCTAAGACATTAGACATGGAAGAAACATGAATGGTAGTTCAGGCACTGAAAGCAGATCCCCATTTCTAAACCGGTGGGAATGGAAACAGCATGTCACAGAGACTAATTAAACTGTTTTGAGTAGCAGATTTCAAAAGAGGTGATTAAGAAATGTGGTCCTGTCTGAAGATATCCCTGATATCCAGTCTGGTGCAGAAGTGGGAAGGTCCTCCATCTGTGTGAGAGCACCAGGAGCCCTCCTTAATTTACAAAACAAAATGTCAACCCTGCTACCTGGCTGGCTGTCAAGTGTGGTAAGCATTACAACTGCTAAACAATTTCTAGATGAAGAGGTGGGCATACCTGAGGAAAGCAAACCCAGTCCCTTTGAAGGTAGGCACAGCCACGTCACTTGCTTTGGCCAATGAACTGTGAGTGAAAGTGCTATGTGTTACTTCTGGGTAGGAGCATTTAATTGCCAGGACTTCCAGGGCTTTCTTTCCCTGGTCTGGTAAACCCTGTAGTACAGTGTTGATCGAGATGAGGTCATGAGGTGCTATAGAGTGACTACATGAAGCAACCCACCTACTGAGCCATGCTAGACATGTAGCATGAGTGACCAAAATGTTTTTGTTGTATTCAACTACTAAGCTTCCGGTAGTGTTTGTTTTCAAAGCATATTCTAGCCTATTCTGACTGGTAACAGTCATAATCTAAGGCTACAGTTTTCTCATTCTGAGAGCTGTAACTTAGTCATTAGACTTTAGTCAAGAGTCTAATCTTGACTAAAAAGTTATTTTACCAACTGGAAACATGATTTAGATAAGTAATATTGAAGAGGCAGTCTGAAGGACATATTGATCATCCAATCCTTTAGACTCTCCTAGGCCTAATTTTATGCAAATTAAATAAGCAGAAGCTCATTTATTTTGGCTGATTTAGCTTGGGTCTGTATGGGAATGCATTCATAAAGCCTTAAGTTGTCATTCAAAATTGATCTAAAACAAGTCATTATCTGCAGAAGACAATAGAATGTTGTATACAGTGTTCTTTATATCATACTTCATGTGATAAGATCTGCTTAGAATCTGGTTTGAGGCAGAAAATTTATCTTTTGCTTATCCATCATGTTTTTGGCAAAGTGGAATCATATTTTCATTTCTACCTTAGCTACTAGGAAGCTCAGAGCAAAATTTATCATTCTATTTCAGGTGTAATTTCTTGTGCTTCTAACTCCAGTCTTCTCTCATTTATAACTGTCCTCATATATTCATATGTGTATTTTTATCTTTTAAACTGCTTTAGAATCCTTCGGAAATATTGATGTTGATAGCTATTATCAATTCTTTTGTTTTCAAGGTAAACTCACTTGTAGAGCCAAACCATATCCACAAAGTGAATCTAGTCCATTCCCATGATACCCAGTTCTAAAGCATTACAGGCTCTCACTTATTCCTCTATTGTCTTTAAAGAGAAGAAAACAGTCTCGTGGGTCACTGGACAGAGTATGGATGGCTTTTAGAGGTATAGGGACCTTTTTTATCTTATTCAAGGTGAAAAAAGTCAAACTACAAATTCAGAAATAATCTGATTATCTATATTCTTGGAACAACAGAATATGACAGGGAAAGGCAAAGAGGCATCCTCGGCAATACTACTGGAAAAGAAACTTAACCAGGATCACAGATGAACTGGAAATTTTAACGTGCATAATCCTCATGAATGGAAGGGAGAGAAAAAATAAATTTATAAGGCTAACCACTAAGTGAAATGACTTTGCAAAAGTCTCAATAAGCCTAGTAAATTGTGTTTCTCAAATTAGGGCAGGGTTTCTCAACCTCAGCACTATTTCTTTTTCGAGACAGGGTCTCACTCTGTCAGCCAGGTTGGAGTGCAGTGGCGCAATCTCAGTTCACTGCAGCCTTGGCCACCCTGACTCAAGTGATCCTCCCACCTTAGCATCCCGAGTAGCTGGGACTACAGGCACATGCCCAGCTAATTTTTTATTTTTTTTCTTTGGTAGAGATGGGGTTTTTCCATGTTTCCTAGGCTGGTTTCAAACTCCTGAGCTCAAGTAATCAACTTCCCTTGGCCTTGCAAAGTCCTGGGATTAGAGGCGTGTGCCACCTTACCAGGCCTAACCTCAGCACTATTAATATTTTGTAGGAATACAGCTAACAAGAGAAGTGAAGGATCTCTTCAAGGAGAACTACAAATCACTGCTCAAAGAAATCAGAGATAACATAAACAAATGAAAAACATTCCATGCTCATGGATAGGAAGAATCAATATCATGAAAATGGCCATACTGCCCAAAGCAATTTATAGATTCAATGCTATTCCCATTAAACTGCCATTGACATTCTTCACAGAATTAGAAAAAACTATTTTAAAATTCATATGGAACCAAAAAAGAGCCTGAATAGCCAAGACAATTCTAAGCAAAAAGAACAAAACTGGAGGCATCACGCTACCTGACTTCAAACTATGCTACAAGACTACAGTAACCAAAACAGCATGATACTGGTACAAAAACAGATACATAGACCAATGGAACAAAATAGAGAACTCAGAAATAATGCCATACACCTATAACAATCTGATCTTTGACAAACCTGACAAAAACAAGCACTGGGGAAAGGATTCCCTATTTAATAAATGGTGCTGGGAGAACTGGCTAGCCATATGCAGAAAATGGAAACTTGAACCCTTCCTTACACCATATACAAAAATCCACTCAAGATGGATTAAAGACTTAAATGTAAAACCCAAACTATAAAAACCCTAGAAGAAAATCTAGGAAATACCATTCAGGACATAGGCACAAGCAAAGATTTCATGACGAAACCACCAAAAGCGGTTGCAACAAAAGCAAAAATTGACAAATGGGATTTAATTAGACTAAAGAGCTTCTGCACAGCAAAAGAAACTATCATCAGAATGAACAGACAATCTGCAAAATGGGAGAAAAGTTTTGCAATCAATCTATCTGACAAAGGTCTAATATCCAGCATCTACAAGCAACTTAAATTCAGAAGAAAAAACATAACCCCATTAAAAAGTGGGCAAAGGACATGAACAGACACTTCTCAAAAGAAGTCATACATGCAGCCAACAAACATATGAAAAAAAGCTCAACATCCCTGATCACTAGAAAAATGCAAATCAAAACTACATTCAGATACCATCTCATATCATTCAGAATGGCTATTACTAAAAAGTCAACAAACAACAGATGCTGGCGAGGTGGTAAAGAAAAAGGAATGCCTTTATACTGTTGATGGGAGTGTAAATTAGTTCAACCATCGGGGGAGACAGTGTAGAGATTCCTCAAAGACCTAGAGGCAGAAAGACCATTTGACCCAGCTATCCCATTACTGGGTATATACCCAAAGGAATATAAATCATTATATTATAAAGATACATGCATATGTATGTTCACTGCAGCACTATTCACAATAGCAAAGACATGGAATCAACTTAAATGTCCATCAATGATAGACTGCATAAAGAAAACATCATATATGTACACCATGGAATACTATGCAACCATAAAAAGGAACAAGATCATGCCCTTTGCAGGGACATGGATGGAGCTGTTATCCTCAGCAAACTAATGTAGGAACAGAAAACCAAACACTGCATGTTCTCACTTATAAGTGGGAACTAAATGACGAGAACACATGCACACAGGGAGGGGAACAACACCTACTGGGACCTGTCAGAGGGTGGACGGGGGGAGGACGGGGAGCTTCAGGAAGAATAGCTAATGGATGCTGGGCTTAATGCCTAGTTGATGATCTGTGCACCACCATAGCCCATGTTTACCTATGTAACAAACCTGCACATCCTGCACATGTACTCCTGAACTTAAAATAAAAGCTGGAAATCAAGAAAAAACATTTTGTAGTGGATAATTACTTGTTGGGGGTAGTGAAGGGCTTCTCTGTGTATTGTAAGATGTTTAGCAAAACCCCTGGCATGTCTTCACTGTATAACAACAACACTTCCACCAAGCAATGAAAATGAAAAATGTCTCTGGACATTGGCAAATGTGCTCTAGGGAGTCAAACTTGCCCCTCATTGAAAACCACTGAATCGGGCTATTTTTTCATCATAAACTTCTGCCACAGTCAGCCATAACCCTCCCCTGTTTTGTATTTCTTATAAAATAGTCATAATAGCTCTCATTATTGTGTACCTACCATGTGTCAGAAACTTCATATGCATTCTCTCATTTAATCCTCACCACAGCCCTGTGAACTATTCATCCCCAATTTACAGATGACAATTCTGAAGTTTAGAGAGAGTCAAACAATTAGTAGGAAATGGAGCTAAGAGACAAATCCAGAACTGTTTGGCTCTAAACCTGTGTTCTTATCCACTGTTCAATCCAGATCGACAACCCACTTTGACAAATGAAGAAACTGAAGTTCTTCCAACTTAAGCAATTTACCTATACCACACAACTAGCCTATGGCAGAATAGGGTACTACTCTAGGTTTCTGCAGCTCAAATGATACACCTTTTTTTGTCCATATGAGTCTATTAAGTGGTGGCTGGGCCATTTGTACCCTCTCCGACTTGGGTGCCAATAGAAGCAAAATGGTGAGATATCTGGAGCCAATGAAGTTCAGAGATTGCACCAAAAGAAAATAACAAAGCAGTGGCAATCAGCAAAAGAAAAAAAAAAATCCACCAGTACTAGTGAGGCCACACAGCTACCAAAGTTTGCAATGAGGAGAAAGAGTCCAACTTCTACTGCCACTTAGGGAACGATTTGAGTATTTCTCTGGTAATCCTTGACCCTCACCTGCTTCACTGAACTCCAAAGCCAGAAAAACGTGTGACCAGATTGAGTTTTTTAAGGCACTTTGAGACTATTCTACTTCATTATGTCTGCTAATGGCTGAGCCAGAAAAAAAAAATCATATTTTCTGCAATGATGATGATGAAAAGTCAATATCTCATGAATTCCCCATGTGCCCAAGCTGGAATTTAACATGGCAAAATTAATGTGTGAACCAGTGTTGCTATTTAATGTGGTTTCTATCAAAGTGTTCATAAAACCTGGAGCTGCAGCTGGCCCCCATTAGGTAGTTTCTTGGTGAAAGTTTTCCAAGGAAAACTTTTTTTTTTAACAACTTCATAAAGCCAAGCACAAAACGGCATTGCAATGACTGGCTGAAAGATATGGGACTTTTTGTCTTTGACGACTAAAATGTTAAATGGGGGCTTACTCTGTGCATTTATGGAAGAAAACTTGGAAGGCATTAAAGGCTACGTTTTGAGCCTTGCATGATTTCATTCGTTTATGCATGAATTCATTTGTTCAACATTTATTTAGCACCTACTATATACCAGGCACTGTGCCAAATGTTGGGAGGAAGAAAAAGATGAATAACACTGGCGAGAACACAAGTAACTATTTCAAAGTAGTCTATGGCAAGGACTTCAGTGACAGAATTTGTAAAGCTACCTGGAAAAGTACTTGGTGCCAACAAATGCTCAGAATATGTGTGTTCATTCCTTCTACATACACAATTAAATGCAAATGCTTTGAAAGCCATCATGCATTTATTGCTAAAAGATGACTATCAACCTCACACAAAAGGTATTGTTTGGGACCCAATTTAGAAATATGTGCTATTGTTTTAAAAGGTACATTTTCTTTTCTTTTCTTTTTTTTTTTTTTTTTTTTTTGAGACGGAGTCTCGCTCTGTCGCCCAGGCTGGAGTGCAGTGGCCGATCTCAGCTCACTGCAAGCTCCGCCTCCCGGGTTTATGCCATTCTCCTGTCTCAGCCTCCCGAGTAGCTGGGACTACAGGTGCCTGCCACCGCGCCCGGCTAGTTTTTTGTATTTTTTAGTAGAGACGGGGTTTCACCATGTTAGCCAGGATGGTCTCGATCTCCTGACCTCGGGATCCGCCCCTCTCGGCCTCCCAAAGTGCTGAGATTACAGGCTTGAGCCACCGCGCGCGGCCAAAAGGTACATTTTCATCTAAACAACAAGACATATATGTTAGTTTTGTCACAACACCATTACACCTTTCCTGTATGCTTGCATACGTCCTCTGCTCTCAGGAGACTTATACTCCAGCTGAGGAAATCATGTTTATATTTTCTTATGAATAAAACACGAAGAAGGCTTGCCCCTCCAGCAGACTTTCTTGCCCACAGACTCAGGTTGGTTCTAGATTGGTGTAAACATCGGCCATTCATCCAACCAACCCTTCCATTCAACCAGCATAGGTAATAATAACGTTATAAGAGTTCAGAGGCACAAATGATCTCCTGGGAGATGAGGTGGTCAGGCAAGGCTCTATGAGGTAGGCAATCCTGAAACTAGGTCTCACGATTGAAGGTTGTACACAGTACAAAGGAAGAAGAAAGAAATTCAAGAGTAGGGGAAAGCTTGAGCAAAGATGCAGAAGTAGGAACATGCTTAGCATGATTGGAAACAATGAATACACCAGTTTGACCTGAATACCATTCAGAGGATTAGTGGAAAATCAAATTCACGATAGGTAGGGTCAGATCATGGAAAAACCTCAAATTTCAGTCTCAGGCATTGTATAAAATTTGTAGCCTAGATATGGTTGCAAACATTATACTTTTAAAAAGTGTATAGCAGGAACCGAGTCCACAGATTCTCAAGTATTTTATTCTTAGCAGTATTCTTTATTACAGTAAGTCTCAGAACCTTCCAAATGCTTCCAATACTATAAAATCCACAGGACTTGGAGGCCTGTAAAAGAAAAGGTCCTGAAAACATATGGCAACGCTGTACCTGGGAAATGTGTCCTTGAGAAAAGAAAGTAGTATTTGCAGACATTGTGCAAGACCCTTGTACGTGACCCTTGTACGTGTGTTCTTCAATTTCATTTTCACATAAAGTCTATGAGGTAGGTCCTAATATAGCCCCCATTTTACAGATGAAAAAACTGAGCCTCAGATAGCAGATCAATACAGGATTCAAACTGTAGCCCATTTTGTTCTAAATCCACTATTCTTTTTACCATACCACACTGTCCCCTGAATGGGAATTTCTCTGCAAAAATTTGAGTCAGGGTACCCTGTGATTCATCCATACCTTCAGTTGCTATTCATCTGGAACCTAGTAAAAATTTCTATTTGCCTATCATCCAAATATCTTTGAATATCAGACATTTTGAGGTTATAGCCAAGTTAGGGAAAACGATTAATGCCAGGAGTCCCAGGACTATTCATTATAAAGTCAAACTAGCCCTTCACTATATAGTCAAACTACCCCTTCACTATATAGTCAAACTACCCCCACATTTACTTAACCATCAAGTGACTCTACAGCAAGGGTCAGAGAAAAATGGTGCTAACTGGAACTATTTGAGTGGTTCGGGTTGACAGCCACAGCCAATAAGGATTAGCTCTATTATTCTCGTAGGCTCTGCTGCCTCTTTAAGTACCACATGACTAAAACTACAGTAAACAATTATACTAGCAGGTTACCCTTGTACAGCACTCTATAGTTTACAAAGGTTATATACAACCCCCTCTGAAACACCACCACTTTCAATTTCACAAATAAGAAAACTAAAGATCAGAGAAAGCAAGCAACTTGCTCAAGGACACATATCTCAATAATTGGTAAAGTACAAATTTAAACCCCAGCTCTTTGACCTCAAAGTTCAATATACTACTTTTTAAGTGTGAAGACACTGATATTGCCTTCATTTTGGCAAAATAACCATGTAGTGAAATACTAGGAGAAGTCATCAACTTAACTGATTTTATTTCTCACTGCTAATCTTCCAGGTTCTGAAGTGTATTAGGTCATTTTTGCATTGCTATAAAGAAATATCTGAAGCTGGGTAATTTATAAAGAAACCAGTTTTAATTGGCTTACGTTTCTGCAGGCTGTATAAGCATGATGCTAGCTTCTGGTGAAAACTCAGGAAGCTTCTGGTGAGGACTCAGGAAGCTTACAACCATGGCAGAAGGTGAAGGGGAAACCAGGATGTCACATGGTGAGATAGGGATCCAGTGAGAGATGGGGAAGGTGTCACATCCTTTTTTCAATAGTTTATTTATTAATTTATTTAAAAATATATTTTAAAAATTATGTGGGTATATAGTAGGTGTGTATATTTCTGGGGAACATGAGATATTTTGGTATAGGCATTCAATGGGTGATAATCACATCATGGAAAATGAAGTATCCATCCCCTCAAGCATTTATCCTTTGTGTCACAAACAATCCAATTATGTTTTTTCAGTTATTTTAAAATGTACAATTAAATTATTATTGATTATAATCTCCTTGTTGTTCTAGCAAATACTAGGTCTCATCCATTATTCTAACTACATTTTTGTACTCATTAACCATGCCCACTCCTGCTGCCCCTTACTATCCTTTCTAGTCTGTGGTATCCATTCTTCTACTCTCTATCTCCACAAGTTCAATTGTTTTGAATTTTACATCCCACAAATATGTGAGAACATGTGATAGTTGCCTTTCTGTGCCTGGCTTATTTCACTTAACATAATGACCCCCAGTTCCATCCATGTTGTTGCAAGTGACAAGATCTCATTCTTTTTTATGGCTGAATAGTACTCTATTGTGCCACATTTTCTTTATCCATTCATCTGTTGATGGACATTTAGCTTGCTTCCAAATCTTGGCTATTGCGAACAGTGCTGCAACAAACATGAGTGTGCAGATATCTCTTCAGTATACTGAATTCCTTTCTTTTAGGTATATATCCAGCAGTGGAATTGCTAAACTATATGGTAGTTCCATTTTTAGCTTTTTGAGGAACCTCCAAACTCTCCTCCATAGTGGTTCGAATCATGTACACTCCAACCAACAGTCCCCAAGGGATCCTTTTTCTCCATATCCTCTCCAGCCTTTGTTATTCCCTGACATTTGGATAAAAGGCATTTTAACTGGGATGAGATGATATCTCATTATAGTTTTGATTTGCATTTCTCTAATGATCAATGATATTGAACACCTATTGATATGCCTGTTTGACATTCATGTGTCTTCTTTTGAGAAATGTCTAATCTTTTGCCCACTTTTTAATCGGATCATCATCCCCCTTGGGATATAATTCCATTGGACTGGGAACCACACTCCCAGCCCCCACAGTAGCCACAGCAAGTCCAACTCAAGAAGAAGCTGAGCTCAGACACCCCTATCCCTGCCCCCACCTGGTGGTCTTTCTCTACCTGCCCTGGTAGCCTGGTAGCCGAAGACAAAGGTCATAATCTCTTGGGAACTCTATGGCCCTGCCACTGCCTGAGAAACCTGAATACTTAACCAGGTGTCCCTAGGGCAAGTTTGCATCCTCCCTATAGGACTGCAGCTGATGCCTCCCTGAAAGCACCAACTCCTCGCTGGAGGCCAACCAACACAAAACCAGTGCACTCAACAAAAACACAACCAAAGACTCTCACAGAGTGCACTTCACTCCCCTGCTAACTCCACCAGAGCAGATGCTGGTATCCACGGCTGCAAGACCTGAAGATGGATCACATCACAGGACTCATTGCAGACAATCTCCAGTGCCAGCCTGGAGCATGGTAGCTCTGCTGGGTGACTAGACCCAGAAGAGTAAAAGCAATCACTACACTTCAGCTCTGAGGAAGCCCCATTCCTAGGGGAAGGAGGAGAACACCAAATCAAGGGAGTACCCTGTGGGACAAAAGAATCTGAACAGCAGCCCTTGAATTCCAGACCTTCCACCTGACATAGTCTACCCAAATGAGAAGAAACCAGAAAGACAATTCTGGTAATATGACAAAACAAGGTTCTTTAACACCCTCAAAGATCATACCAGCTCACCAGCCATGGATCCAAATCAAGAGGAAATATCTGAATTACCAGAAAAAAAATTTCAGAAGGTCAATTGTAAAGCTAATCAAGTAGGCACCAGAGAAAGGTGGAGTCCAACGTAAATAAATAAAAAAAACATGATACAGGATACGAAAGAAAAACTCTCCAGTGAAAGAGATAGCATAAATAAAAAACAATCACAACTTCTGGAAATCAAAGACACACACAGAGAAATGCAAAATGCACTGGAAAGTCTCAGCAATAGAATTGAATAAGCAAAAGAAAGAACCTTAGAGCTCAAAGGCAAGTCTTTCAAACTAACCCAATCTGTCAAAGACAAAAAAGAATTTTAAAAAAGTGAGCAAAGCCTCCAAGAAGTTTGGGACTATGTTAAAAGTCAAAACTTAAGAATAATCGGTGTTCCTGAGGAATAAGATAAATTTAAAAGCTTGGAAAACATATTTGAGGGAATAATCAAGGAAAACTTCCCTGGCCTTGCTAGAGACCTAAACATCCAAATACAAGAAGCTCAAAGAACACCTGGGAAATTAATTGCAAATCACCCAGGCACAAAGTCATCAGGTTATCTAATGTCAAGACAAATGAAAGAATCTAAAGGGTTGTGCAGCAAAAGCATCAGGTAACCTATAAAAAGAAAACCTATCAGATTAACAACAGAGTTCTCAGCAGAAACCCTACAAGCTAGAAGGGTTCAGGGTCCTATTTTTAGCCTCCTTAAACAAAACAATTATCAGTCAAGAATTTTGGGTCCAGCAAAACTAAGATTCATAAATGAAAAAAAAAAAAAAAAACAGTCTTTTCCACAGAAACAAATGCTGAGAGAATTCACCACTACCAAGCCAGAACTACAAGAACTGATAAAAGGAGCTCTAAACCTTGAAACAAATCCTCGAAATACACCAAAATAGAACATCTTTAAAGCATAAATCTCACAGGACTTATATAATAATAACACATTAAAAAAAAAAACAAGGTATTCAGGCAACAAATAACATGATGAATATAATAGTACCTCACAACTCAATACTAACATTGAAGGTAAATGGCCTAAATGCTCCCCTTAAAAAATATAGAATGTCAGTATGGATAAGAATTCACCAACCAAGTTTCTGCTGTCTTCAGGAGACTCACTTAACACATAAGGACTCACATAAACTTAAGGTAAAGGGGTGGAAAAAGATATTCCATGCAAATGAACACCTAAAGTGAGCAGGAGTAGCTATTCTTATATCAGACAAAACAAACTTTAAAGGAACAGCAGTTAAAAAAATGCAAAAGGTAAACGAAACAAAAAGCCAGTTCTTTGAAAAGATAAATACAATTGATAGACTATTAGCAGGATTAACAAAGGAAAGAAGAGAGAAGATCCAAATAAGCTCAATTAGAAACAAAACAAGAGATATTACAACCAATACCACAGAAATTTAAAAAAAAAAAAAAAAGAGCATTCAAGGCTACTATGAATACCCTTACACGCATAAACTAGAAAACCTAGAGGAGATGATAAATTCCTGGAAAAATACAATCCTTTTTTGGCTTAGGCAAAAATGTTGTGACCAAGAACCCAAAAGCAAATGCAACAAAAACAAAGATAAATAGATGGGACTTAATTAAACTAAAAAACTTCCGCATAGCAAAAGAAATAATCAGCAGAGTTAACAGACAACCAACAGAGTGGGAGAAAGTCTTCACAATCTATACATCCAACAAAGGACTAATGTCCAGAATCTACAAAGAACTCAAACAAATCAGCAAGAAAAATCAAACAATCCCATCAAAAAGTGGGCTAAGGACATGAATAGATAATTCTCAAAAGAAGATATACAAATGGCCAACAAGCATATGGAAAAATGCTCAACATCACTAATGATCAGGGAAATGCAAATTAAAACCAAAATGCAATACCACCTCACTCCTGCAAGAATGGCCATAATCAAAAAATCAAAAAATAATAGATGTTGGCATGGATAAAGTGAAAAGGGAACACTTTTACACTGTTGGTGGGATGTAAACTAGTACAACCACTATGGAAAAATGGAAAACAGTGTGGAGATTCCTTAAAGAAATAAAAGTAGATCTACTGTTTGATACAGCAATCCCACTACTGGGTATCTACCCAGAGGAAAGGAAGTCATTACACAAAAAAGACACTTGCACATGCACGTTTATAGCAGCACAATTTGCAATTGCAAAAATATGGAACTAACCTAACTGCCCATCAATCAACAATTGGATAAAGAAAATGTGACATATATATATACACCATGGAATACTACTCAGCCATAAAGAGGAATTAAATAATGACATTTGCAGCTACCTGGATGGAATTGGAAACTATTATTCTAAGTGAAGTAACTCAGGAATGGAAAACCAAACATTCTACGTTCTCACTCATACAGTGAGTTAACTATGAGGATACAAAGGCATAAGAATGATATATTGGACTTTGGGGACTTGGAGGAAAGAGTGGGGGGTGGTGAGGATAAAAGACTACACACTGGGTACTGCTAGGGTGATGGGTGTACCAAAATCTCAGAAATCACCACTGAAGAATTTATTCATGTAACCAAATGCCACCTGTTCCCCAAAAAACTATTGAAACAAAAAAATTTGGCTGGGCGTCGTGGCTCACCCCTGTAATCTCAGCACTTCAGGAGGCCAAGGCAGGTGGATTACCTGAGGTCAGAAGTTCAAGACCAGCCTGGCCAACATGGTGAAACCCCATCTCTACTAAAAAGTATATAAAAATTTGCCAGGCGTGGTGGCACACACCTGTAAACCCAGCTACTCAGGAGGCTGAGGCAGGAGAATCGCTTGAGCCCAGGAGACGGAGGTTGCAGTGAGCCAAGATCGTGCCACTGTACTCCAGCCTGGCTGACAGAGCAAGATTCTGTCTCAAAAAAAAAGAAAAAAAAAATTTATTTAAAAGTAAGATCATATCATCTGCAAAAAGGGTAATTTGACTTTTTCCTTTCTAATTTGGATGTCTTTTATTTCTTTCTCTTATCTGATTACTCCAGCTAAGACTTCCAGTACTATGTTGACTAACAGCAGTGAAAGTGGGCATTATTGTGTTCCTAATGTTAGAGGAAAGGCTTTCAATTCAACCATATTCAATATGATACTTGCTGAGGGTCTGCCCCACATGGCTTTTTTTTTAGACGGTGTTTCACTCTTGTCGCCCAGGCTGGAGTGCAATGGCGCTATCTCAGCTCACTGCAACTTCTGCCTCCCGTGTTCAAGCGATTCTCCTGCCTCAGCCTCCTGAGTAACTGGGATTACAGGCATGTGCACCACGCCTGGCTAATGGCTTTACTTATCTTAAAGTATGTTCCCTCTATGTCCAGTTTTTTGACAGTTTTATCATCATCAAAAAATTGGGATTTGATGGTTTGAAGGATGTTGAACTTCATAGAATGCTTTTCAGCATCAATTAAAATGATCATGTAGTTTTTGTCCTTCATTCTGTTGATATGATGTATCACATTGATTTGTGTATATTGAACCATTTTTGTATCCCTGGGTTAAATTTCACGTGGTCATAATGAATGATCTTTTTCATGTATTGTTGAATTTGGTTTGCTAGTATTTTGTTGAGGAGTTTTGCATCAATATTCATCAGAGATATTAGCCTGTAGTTTCCTGTTTTTGATATGTTTCTGTCTGGTTTTGGTATCAGGACAATATTGGCCTTGGAGGCATTTGCACTGCACAGCTTTACTCTCAGCTGTGGCAAGGCAACACTGAGTTTAATGTAAAGTCTCTCAGTTGCTGTGTTCTCCCTCCCCAAAGTGCACAGATTTTATCTCTGCATCCAATAGCTGCTGCTGTGGGGTGGAAGAGGGGTGGCATTAGTGATTCAAGACTGTCTCTCCTGCCATCCTCAATGCCTCTTTCTACAATATGAAGTTAAAAACAGGTGCTGTGGTTGCTCACCTGATTTTTGGTTCTTGTGAGGGTGCTTTTTTTGTGTGCAGAGAGTAGTGAAAATTTGGTGTTCTAGCAGGAGGAACAAATGATGTAGGCTTCTATTTTGCCATTTTGCTGTGTTCCCGAGATTGCCACAACAACAAAATCTCACATGAACCCAGAGTGAGAATTCAACTCATTACCATAGGGAGGGCACCAAGTCATTCATGAGGGATCCACGTCCATGGCCAAATCACCTCCCACCAGGTCCCCTCCAACATTGGGTATTACATTTTAACATGAAATTTGGAGGGGACAAGCATCCAAACCCTATCATGAAGTTTCTCTCTCCAGTCCTGTCTCCAGTTCTCTATTGGCTGAAACGACCAGCTGGTCTGGTACCATGCAGACACAGTCTATGTGTCATAGGTGCAGAGAACTCCCCCTCAAACTCCCAAATGCAATAAACATGACTTTAACCTTGAGGAAATCTAAAACACATGGAAAACATAAAAATGGCATTGGAGAAATTAACAACAGGTTATCAGAGAGACAAGAGTCTCTAGTTGTGTTATATTGATGAGTCATGACTAGACCCTGTTAAAAAAAGAACCTGGATGGTATTATAATGATATAGATAGCAGAGAACATGTAGGAATAAGATAAATAGCTACCTGATGAGCATGCAGAGATACTCAAAAGGTCTCTAAAAATTTCAGTCATCAAATCATGCTATTCACAGGCTACCCTATCTTATAACATATTTTTCAAAATGTATGCATGAAAATGAATATAATCATTGCCTATGTTCATCAAGCAGCTAATCACTTTAAGGATGAAAAATCATTAGATTATATTCTCCAGTGAGTATTTTTTTTATTTAACTGGTGAGATGAAGATTCTAGTTTAGGCCCTTATTGCCCAGGGGTTGAATTCTGCAAAAGCCTCCTGCTTGACTTTCCTTAGTAGTGTTTCTCGTACTGGAGAATCCACCAGAATCACCTGTAGGGCTTTTTAAACCACAGACTTTTGGGACCCACCCTCAGAGTATCTGATTCAGTAGGTTTGGGGTGGGGGTCAAGAATTGGCATTTATAACAAGTTCCCAGGTTCTGTTGACACTCCTAGCCTAAGGACCACACTTGGAGAATAAATACTGTATAGCCACTAAAGCAACCATCTGAAAACACTTACTTTGTTTGTATCACTCTTCAAAAATACTTTCAGAGGCTTACAATTGCCTACCCAATAAAGTTCAGACTCTAGTACCTAACACTGCAAGCTCCAGTCACCTTCTCTCTCCAAACTTCCCTCTCAGCAATCAGAAACACAAACACTTCATTCCAGCCAAGAAGGTTTCTTCATTGGTCCCTGACTCAATATGCTTACTGCTTGCGGCTGACTTCAATCCTTGCTTCATGCTGTTCCTCTCAAAGGAAATGAATGCCTTTACCTTTCCTTTGCTCATCAATTTGGACTCCTGCTCTATTTCTTCTAATTGGCCTTTCTTGACTCTTCTAGCTGCATTAATCTCCTCTTTCTATAGAGGCCAATAGCACCTCTAATTTGTATCCCTCAGTTTAGCAAGCAGGAAGTTGAGTGGTTTTATGTATGTCGCTTCTCTGTAAGTAAACTCAGTTCCCTGAAGGCCCATGTTTTAAGCAATGTTCTCCTTCACTACCTATGGCAGTGCTAGACAAATAGTAGGTACTCAATAAATACAACTTTTTAAATTACAACTTTAAAAATACAACCTTATTAATTAAGGATGTTTCATATATATTTTAAATGTGGTGAAGCTTGGCACAGTAATGAATGGTATATTTTGGCTAGATTTGTTGTGTTTTCAAGTTTTTGTTTGTTGTATATTTCTTTCATGTTTTCAGAATTCCCGAACATACTTACATTTGTAAAATTAGGTTGAAAACAGATGTGACAACATGGGTACAATCTATGCATTTGCTGATCACTGCTGGATATTTCCCAGTATACTCACACACGGAGCACAGACCTAATTTGCAGAGCTCAACTTAACCCTCTGGTAACACAGGCACATTATAGGTTCCTTTGACCCAGATTCAGCACCAAACAGTGATCTAGACATATGCTAATTAAGATTTCATTAATGACAAAAATATCCTGCCTTTGAGGGATGCTTTGGTGAAACAGGATGGAGATTAAAAAGACAATTACACTTCTTAAATCACCTCCGTTGCTCTCCATGAGATACTTTGAGGCTGGTTTGGTTCAATTCCACCTTTTCAAAAAATCTCAGTTGGGGGAAAATGGGAATACAAAAATAATAATTTCTCAAAGCAAATTTAAACTATTCTAACCGGAACATGGTATGTAGAAAGCAACTAATATCTAAAATTATGCTGGCGGTGTTCTTCTTCCCGTAGAATCTAAATTATTTGAATTGATGAAAGAAAAACACACAAATTGTGTCTATACATACAAACTAGTTTGAATTTTTTGAAAGATTATTCTCCATTTCTGAATTAGATTACTAACTTGGGTTTGATTTCAGTCAAATATCTGGTACTTTTCTTATCAATTGTTGTCTTCACTCCAGTCCCACATAACCACACATATTTCTAGAATGTGTGAGGGCATAATCACCTGGCAGCTGGATATCATTCTAATGACAAAGACAGTGTGACTCAACCCAATGACATTAGTTACAGTTGGCAGTGGATTTTTTACTTTATTTTGGATTTCGTTCACTCCAAAGAGGCTCTCTAACTCAAATACTTTGCTATATAAGTGATTGCTTAAATGAGTGCAAAGTAACAGGCTTGTTGGTCTCTATGGCAGGCCATACATAATCACCATAGAAATATATAATTACACCTGTCAACCTCATCTTGTGTAATTGATTCAATGACTAACAATGTCAGTGGCAGGCTAAGCTTTGAGGTCTCACTGTGAGAAAATACTCATACATGGCTAAACATCTTGGTGTCTTAATTGCTTGTCATACTGCCAAGGCTCCTGTGTTGTATCTATTTCCACAGCAACAGACTGGAATAGATAAAGCATATTTAATAGCCTAAAGTGAAATGATAACCTTATTTTTGTTTTATAGGCCTTTTAAGAAAATCCTAGAGCCATTGAAAATAATCTGGTCGTGAAGCCAAATTTGAGAGACAGAAGCCTAAAATATTCTGTGAGTTAAAAACTAGATGCACGCTCTGCACTTTAAAAAAAAATCCTCTAATTACGATTACAAGCTAAGAGGAGCAGTTCATGGTTGAACATGTACAAAAGCCCAACATGACAAGAGGTTTTCATCACTCACTGCCTTTTCAGGAGTTGTTGGAACACATTAAAGTCTATCGACCCCAAAGCAAAACACCAGAAGCTACTGACCATTGGCAGTTTTTCTGAGAGGATGGGCTGGGGAAATCAACATGATGGTGAAGTAGAGGCCACCAATACGAGGGGCCAGCACACTAACCATGATTATGTGTAATGAAGATGCGGAGTCACAGTTAGTATTGTAACAAAATGCAATCAGTTAGTTTGAAATTTAGCAAATGACATCCTGTAGCTAGTGTTTAGAGGGTATAGTGACTAATTGAAAGTTGCCAAGAAGCCTGCAGATTAACCCAAGATTAAATAACTTCTGATACATTTCACAGCTACAAAGTAACTCCCACACCCAATCTCTACTGTTCTATTTATTTATTTATTTACTTTATTATTTTATTTAGTTTTTTTGTGACAGAGTCTCACTCTGTCACCCAGGCTGGAATACAGTTGCATGATCTCAGCTCACTGCAACCTCTGTCTCCCAGGTTCAAGCGGTTCTCCTGCCGAGTAGCTGACACTATAGGCATGTGCCACCTGCTCTGCTAACTTTTGTATTTTTAGTAGAGATGGGGTTTCACAATGTTGGCCAGGCTGGTCTCGAATTTCTGACCTCAGGTAATCCGCCCACCTTGGCCTCCCAAAGTGCTGGAATTACAGGTGTGAGCCATCATGCCTGGCCTCTACTGGTCTCTGATTTCTCATTAACAAGCTATTTTTTGTATGAACCATACTCAGGCAACTGCTTTCCATGGCTACCAAAGCCCATTCATTCGTTAATTCATATATTTATTCACTCAATGAACATATTTTTGAGCACATACTATGTGTTAGGCACTGTGCTAGATGTTGCAGTGTAACACAAGAGAATGTGTGTCATGGAGGCACATAAGAGTAGTGCTAGCTCAGACTTGATCAGAAACGTTTTCCTGGAGGAGATGACACTTAACATGAGCCTTGCAGCATGAATAGAATATTAACCTGGTTTTTAGGGGAAGGGGAAATATCAGTGACATGGTACAAAGTCACAGAGGCGAGGTACAACATGGCTGGAGCATAAAATGGCATAACAGGATATTTGGCTTGAGAGGGAAGAAGGAAACAGATCATAAAAGGGTTTTTCACATTTTAAGGATTTCAGATCCTGATCCTGAAAGCAAAGGAGAACCAGTTTTTAATTGTGTATTGGGAGGCAGGGCACATGTTAAGAATATTATTTATGTGTAACATTAAGAATAGAACAGTACTTCCAGAAGAATCTGATTTGTCTATTCAATTACATGTTCCTTGACTAGAGGATTTAACACTCTTCATAACATGATAACTTTGTTTGCTTTTCTGGTGCTTTTCTAGCTCCTTTGCTGTTCTTATTTATTCTGTCAAATCAGTGGATTCTTCCCCTTCCACTGTCACCCACCGTATACAAACTTTTCTAATTCGCTTCTTAATACACCTCCCTCCTTCCTCCAATTCATCACGAATACTTCTGGAAATTTGCTCTTTCTAAATTCCACTTTCAGCCATATAATATGCACCTGTTGTTTCTAATTGCATAACAAACATGCCCCCATTTTTGGTAGCAGCACCATAATTTTCCTTTAGAAAACAATCCCTTCCCCAGTGGATCATGTCCCACCTTCCTCTGGTCAGAGGCCAGTTGTATAAGCCAGGCCAAGCCAATCAGACTTCCCATGAAATTTAAATCTTGACCTGAAGGATGTATTGGTATCTAGTTCACCGTAAGAGCAGAATGCTGAAGAACTTGTAATTTAGTTCCTGTGGCTTTGGATCCGTATAGTTCTTGTCCTTTCTGAAGCCTGGTTGTTGTGCATTCTCTTAAGTTCTAGAAGCTTCCCTATATCCTTCTAGTGGTGTGCGTGTGTGTGTGTGTGTGTGTGTATAGATAGATAGATGATAGATAGATAGATAGATAGATAGATAGATAGACAGACAGATAGATAGATAGATAGATGTTCATGTGTGTGTGTAGAGTTCAGGTTAGTTAGAGTCCACTACTGTTGCTTGCAAATGGAAAGTGTAAGCTTCCTACTGGCATTAAAGGTACTTGCTTAATAGAAACCATCTTGCCTGTCCAAACATACATACCATCATTAGCCAAACTAAACCCTCTGCCACAGTCTGAGTCTCCCTTCTCTACCTCTTCTGCCACACCTACTTTTATAGTCCTAACTCCATATTTTTTTCTTTCTTCTCTCATAGTCTATCCTCATATCCCATTACAGTTGATACTGATGGAGGGCAAACAATTATGAGTGGCACTGTGATGATGGTTCAGGAAAGAAGAGATGAGGGAAACCTAGGTCCAACCTTAAAAACTAACCTTCTAGTCTACAAATCTTATTTTTCCCTTTTGGCCTCCTGCCCAAAGCCTTTCCCAGTAATGTTACAAACTTTCTAGGGCAAGGGTCCCCAACTCCCAGGCTGCACAGCAGGAAGTGAGCAGTGGGTGATAGAGGGGAGCTTCATCTGTATTTATAGTCACTCCCCATTGCTTGCATTACTGTCTGAGCTCTGCCTCCTGTCGTATCAGTGGTAGCATTAGATTCTCATAGGAGTGCTCACCCTATTGTGAACTGTGCATGCGAGGGATCTAGGTTGTGCACTCCTTATGAAAATCTAATGCCTGACGATCTGTCACTGTCTCCCATCACCCCCAGATGGTATCATCTAGTTGCAGGAAAACAAGCTCAGGGCTCCCACTGATTCTACATTATGGTGAGTTGTATAATTATTTTATTATATATTATAATGTAACAATAATAGAAATAAAGTCTACAATAAATGTAATGCACTTGAATCATCCCCAAATCATCCACCCAACCCTCATCCTGGCCCATGGAAAAATTGTCTTCCACAAAACTAGTCCCTGGTTCCAAAAACGTTGGAGACTGCTGCTGTAGGGTCTAGGAACTTTGCCTTGATAGTCTCTACTGCACAGGTGAGCATTAGGATAAATATTGTTGAATGCTGTACTTTAATTTTCTTTTTTCCCCAGCAACATTATAAGCTCTTCAGGAAATGGTTGTGTCTTCTGCTACCTTTCATTCTCCCTCCCAACTCCATCTGCCAACCTGCAGTTTTGTGCAGGCGCATACTGAATTAAATAATGTTTAAGATACTAGGGAAAATATAGGAAAGAAAATTACTTTTAAATTTTTATTAATATATAATATTTGTACAAATTCAGGGGCTATGTGTGATATTTTGATACCTGTAAACAATATGTGATAATCAAATCAAAGTAACTGGGACATCCATTACCTTAAACATTCATCTTTTCTTTTTGTTGGAATCATTACAATTAAGAAGTTTATTTTTAACTTATGCCCACTGTTGGGCCACTGGAGCCTGATTTGTTAGAGAGTGTAGTATATTACATGGGTTTTGGAATCAGACAGCCCTGAGTTCAAACTCTGGTTCTGTCACTTATGAACTATATACCTATACTTCTACACCTCAGTTTTCTCATCTGTATATTAGATGACACTATGCATATTAAATTGCTAAGCCTAGTGTCTGGCACACTAAAGAATTACTATTTTTAGTTGTTTTTATTAAAATGAAAATTGTTTTCTTAATCAATAACCCCAAACCACATTTAATTTTTTACATGCCAAATTCTGAATCTGTGGCTGCAGAGGAGTCTATATATGGGTTTCCCTCTGAAATAAAATAAGATGTATTTTGTGGACAAACCTAGAACATTTCTAAACCACTTTTATCTCCAAAAGCCACTGATTCACTCTCACATTTTATCTTTCCCACTTAGTATAGAAACAATTTTTTAGAATAGGTGCTGATTTCCACAGAGGCCTCAGCAGCAAACTCATGGACCAGTGAGCCTTGTGGTGAAAGCCCGTATTGCAGGGGGTTCTTTCAGAAAGGGTAGCAAAAGAGCATTGAGAAGATTTTAAGGTGGGAAAGATTTAATGTGATAATACATGTATTTGGCACCATGACTAACATGTGATAATTACCGAGTAAATATTAGTTGTCCTTTATTTTAATTACTTTCATTTCTAATTCGAGTGTGTGATTTTTCAGACATTTTAAGCAACATTGTAGCTACGCATTCTTCTATGTTCTTAGCTTATGTTACCTCAAATAAAAATAGCATAGCTAGTCTATAGTATCTTGGAACCCTTAGAAATGCTACTGATGAATTATGATTATAAATTATGCACTTATGCGGGGCGCAGTGGCTCACACCTGTAATCCTAGCACTTTGAAAGGCAGAGGCAGGAGGATCAGCTGAGGTCAGGAGTTTGAGACCAGCCCGGACAACATGGCAAAACCACATCTCTACTAAAAACACAAAAATTAGCCAGGCATGGTGGCACATGCTTGTAATCCCAGGTACTCAGGAGGCTGAGGCAGGAGAATTGCCTGAACCCGTGAGGCAGAGGTTGCAGTCAGCTGAGATCGCACCACTTCACTCCAGCCTGGGTGAAAGAGTGAAACATCGTCTCAAAAAAGAAAAAAAAAAAAAGTTATGCACTTATGTTTCAAAACAGTTTGTAAAACATGAATTGATTTTTATTTTAAAAATTAAGTATAGTGCATACACACACACAGAGTACAAAAAGTCTAGAAGAAAACAATACATTTAACACTGGTTCTCTCAAGTAAAAGGTAAAAATAAATGGAGGAAGAGCTGTTTTTATTTTACCTTATACAATTCTACATTGTTCAAGCTTTTAAAAATTTGAAATGAACATGTGTTATTATTTTTGCTAAACTAATCAATCTTCTCTTGAAAATTGGCCATTTGAAGATTATTTTTACACCTATCACAAAAGTACAGTCAAACATATAGTCCCAGAAATCCATGAGAGTAACTCCTCCTAAATAGACATCAGTAGATTCACAGATAAATACATGCTACTTTTAATAGTTTACTTTTTGCTTATGCTGCCAGGAAGCTTAGAGTTTAATTCTGTGTTTTATCAATAACTCTTCTCAAGTATTAGTGTATCATGGTTTCTTTTAACTTTTTAAATTTTTAAAATATATTTAATAGTAATTCTTGATATGTTTTTAAATATTATACACAATCCAATATTTTTTAAAAGTAGGCAGAGTGTAATTGGATTGTTTGTAACACAAAGGATAAATTCTTGAGGGGATAGATACCCCATTTTCCAAGATTAGATTATTATACATTGCATGGCTGTATCAAAATGTCTTATGTACTCCATAAATATATATATCTACTGTGTACCCACAAAATTAAAATATTTTTTTAAACCTCTATTTAAGGTTTCTGAAGTAGCCATTAGAAAATGAAGAAATATTTATTTAACATCTTTGAAAATTCTGTGTTAATGTGAACCAAGACTCTTCCCTCTCTCCCCAACAAAGCAGAGAATCTGCTCACTTTCTGAATACAAGATTCCAGCTCTCCCCATCCTCCATTTATTCCCAGGAGCAGCACACTTCACTATTTTTCTTCCTGGAGAAAATGTGCCATGTTGGTATGCTGCACCCATTAACTCATCATTTACATTGGGTATATCTGCTAATGCTATCCCTCCCCCCTCCCCCCCCCCCACAACAGGCCCTGGTGTGTGATGTTCCCCTTCCTGTGTCCAAGTGATCTCATTATTCAATTCTCACCTATGAGTGAGAACATGCGGCGTTTGGTTTTCTGTTCTTGTGATAGTTTGCTAAGAATGATGGTTTCCAGCTTCATCCATGTCCCTACAAAGGACACGAACTCATCCTTTTTTATGGCTGCATAGGATTCCATGGTATATATGTGCCACATTTTCTTAATCCAGTCTGTCATTGATGGACATTTGGGTTGGTTCCAAGTCTTTGCTATTGTGAATAGTGCCGCAATAAACATACGTGTGCATGTGTCTTTATAGCAGCATGATTTATAATCCTTTGGGTATATCCCCAGCAATGGGATGGCTGGGTCAAATGGTATTTCTAGTTCTAGATCCTTGAGGAATTGCCACACTGTCTTCCACATAGGTTCAACTAGTTTACAGTCCCACCAACAGTGTAAAAGTGTTCCTATTTCTCCACATCCTCTCCAGCACCTGTTGTTTCCTGACTTTTTAATGATTGCCATTCTAACTGGTCTGAGATGGTATCTCATTGTGGTTTTGATTTGCATTTCTCTGATGGCCAGTGATGATGAGCATTTTTTCATGTGTCTGGTGGCTGCATAAATGTCTTTTTTTGAGAAGTGTCTGTTCATATCCTTTGCCCACTTTTTGATAGGGTTGGTTGATTTTTTCTTGTAAATTTGTTCGACTTCTTCGTAGGTTCTGGATATTAGCCCTTTGTCAGATGAGTAGATTGCAAAAATTTTCTCCCATTCTGTAGGTTCCCTGTTCACTCTGATGGTAGTTTCTTTTGCTGTGCAGAAGCTCTTTAGTTTAATTAGATCCCATTTGTCAATTTTGGCTTTTGTTGCCATTGCTTTTGGTGTTTTAGTCATGAAGTCCTAGCCCATGCCTATGTCCTGAATGGTATTGCCTAGGTTTTCTTCTAGGGTTTTTATGGTTTTAGGTCTAACATTTAAGTCTCTAATCCATCTTGAATTAATTTTTGTATGAGGTGTAAGGAAGGGATCCAGCTTCAGCTTTCAACTTATGGCTAGCCAGTTTTTCCAGCACCATTTATTAAATAGGGAATCCTTTCCCCACTTCTTGTTTTTGTCAGATTTGTCAAAGATCAGATGGTTGTAGATGTGTGGTATTATTTCTGAGGGCTCTTTTGGTATTATTTTCTTTCTGTCTGAAACACTTCCTCTGAGGAAATGAGTTCAAAACCAACATTTTTTCCTTTCACTCATTATTTTCCCACTCCCCCTTCTACGGTGTGAATGTTGTTGTCTCCACCAAAATTCATGCATTGGAAACACAATCCCCGATGCAACAGCACTGGGAGACGGGGCACAATGGGAGGTGTTTAGGTCATGGGAACTCTGCCCTCTCTAATAGATTAATGCTGTTAAAAAAAAAAAAAAAAAAAAAGGCGGGAGGGCTTGCAAGATTAGTTTCTCTCTCTTGCTCTTCTCCTGTGTGAGGACACAACATTCCCCTCCTCTGGAGCAATCAGGCTTCAAGGAGTCATTTTGGAAAAACAGAGAGTTGGTCCTAATTTGCTGGTGCCATGATCTTAAACTTCCCAGCCTCCAGAACTGTGAGAGAATAAAGTTATGTTTTTTATAAATTACTCAGTTTTAGGTGTTCTGTTATAGCAGCACAAAACAGATGAAGACACCCCCAACCCACCCAAAGAAAAGCAATGGTGATATGTCTGATCAGATTCCTGGGCATTAATTGGATCTGGTTTTCTAGTGTATGAGGTCTCAAAAAGATGAACAAGCACGAGCCTGACGAACAAATGCCTCGATATTCTGCTATTTCCTCTAAAATGAGTTGGCATGGCTTAATGTCTCATTTGAAAGGCAACGTTCCGAGATGCAGCTTTGTGTTTAGGGAAGAGGGCCACTTAAAACTCTAGCACAGAATTTACAAGAAAAAAACAAACAACCCCATTAAAAAGTGGGCAAAGTATATAAACAAACACTTCTCAAAAGAAGACATTTATGCGGCCAACAAATATATGAAAAAAAGCTCATCATCACTGATCATTAGAGAAATGCAAATCAAAATCACAATGAGATGCCATCTCATGTCAGTCAGAATGGCAATTATTAAAAAGCCAAGAAACAATAGATGCTGGTGAGGGTGTGGAGAAATAGGAAAGCTTTTATGCTGTTGGTGGGAATGTAAATTATTTCAACCATTGTGGAAAACAATGTGGCAATTCCTCAAAGACCTAGAACCAGAAATAGCATTTGACCCAGCAATCTCATTACTGGGGATATATCCAAAGGAATATTAATTATTCTATTACAAAAACACATGCACACATATGTTTATTGCAGCACTATTTACAATAGCAAAGACAAGGAACCAACTCAAATGCCCATCAATGATAGACTGGATAAAGAAAATGTGGTATATATACACCATGGAATACTATGCAGCCATAAAAAGGAATGAGATTATGTCCTTTGCAGGGACATGGATGAAGCTGGAAGCCATCATCTTCAGCAAACTAACACAGGAACAGAAAACCAAACACTGCATGTTCTCACTCATAAGTAGGAGTTGAACAATGAGAACACATGGACACAGAGAGGGGAACAACACACACCAGGACCAGTCGGAGGGTGGGTGATTGAGGGGAGAGAGACCATTAGGACAAACAGCTAGTGCATGTGGGGCTTAAAATGTATATGATGGGTTAATAGGTGCAGCAAACCACCATGGCACACATACACCTTGTAACAAACCTACACATTCTGCACTTGTACCCTGGAACTTAAAGTAAAAAACAAACGAACAAACAAACAAAAATTACTCTAGCACAGGAAAAAGGAAATAAATGCCTCGAGTGCTCCAAGCATGCTCACTTAACTTTTACTCTGGCATATGCAGCTCAAATCCCACGTAATAATAAATCATCACTTTGTTTTTCATGCTTTCATTTGCATCTATATATCCCTTGGAGCTCCTATAAAGAGAAAAGGTGGCTGGGCCAGGGTTTGTGTACTTAACTAGGCCCTCTAACTGTATACCTTCTTATACAATACCCTCCAATAGAAACGTATATAAAAGTTATGAACTAAGAACACCAAAACTGGCTTAGATTGAGGTCCCTCCTTGTTCCTGGCATTTTATCTCCGTCCTTTAGTAATTTTTTTCCCTTCAGTTCCTGAAGATTTTCTGGTTCCAAGTTACCTGAATTTCACACTTTCAATTTTTCTCTACCTTTGGGTGCCTTCATTCTGCTGGTTCTATTTTTATTGTTTTCCACTTATTTCATTTTAGATTCATGGGGTACATGTGCAGGTTAGAAAGGTGTATTGGGTGATGCTAAGGTTTAGAGTACAATTGAACTCATGACCCAGGTAGTGAGCATGGTACCAAACAACTCAGTTTTCAAACGTCTGCCCCCACCTCACCTCCCGCCCCTGATAGTACCCAATGTCTATTGCTCCCACCTTTATATCCATGTGTACCTAATGTTTAGCTTCCACTTATAAGTAAGAACATGCAGTATTTGCTTTTCTGGTTCTGCACTAATTCAGTTACGATAATGGCCTCCCATCCTGCTTGTTCTTCTCTCTATACTTTGCTTCTGCCCCATGATTAATTCTAATCTTTATTCTTTGCATGATCTGACTGTAGTTTTTCTACTCACATGCGACCCACAGATTTATTATTGCCTTTATTATCTGAGTTCACCACTGCTCTTAATTGACTAGTAGCTTTTAGACCTGTGATTTTGTTTGGCTTGTGACACTCTGTCCCAGCTTAGTGATCAATCCATTCTTTTAACTTCTCCTACCTTGTATTCATAGTGTGATTTTTATCTCTTCTCATCTCTGCACCTCACCTTGATGTCCCAAACTTGTTCGAAATTCTTCGGCGATAGATAATATAGGATGAAGCAGTTAGCTCAATTAGATCATAATATCACTGAAACCAAAATCAGATACTTAATCTTCATTTGAACCACCTGGTCCTGTGCCCCATTGATTACAGGGAGAGCAGAGGGAGGGTGCGTGGATTAAATAGTAGAAACTTACCCTGCTATTGACAGCACATCTTTTAAAATATGTCTGAGTGACTTTGGTCAGCATTATCATCTCTGTATGGGAAGGACACCACACAACTATTTACATATATAACACATGCAAATGAGGTTGAGTTTTGTCCAGAGGATGCATATGCTGAAGACACCTTTTAAATTCCAACAGAAACAATTTGTGTGTGAGGAACTCCTGTTCAGAGAAAATGCCTCTGAGATCAGAGAAAAAGACTTGAATTCCCTGAACCAGATTGTTCAAAGTATTGGAACATGCTGTCCTTTCAATATTAAAGAAGCATGGCTTTGATCATGATTATTTTCATTATGAATGATTATTTCTATTACACCATCCCTCTAAGGAATAGTACTAAAAGACCTCCTGAATCTTCTAAAACATATTTATAGATCTCATCAATGAAATAAATAAATACACAAATGTCCTAATTAGCTAGAAAAAGTTCAATGCTGCCTTTAATGATATTTTTGAAACAGGAAGCAAGTGATTTTACAGCAATGAAATGGTATATGTTCTGGTTTAGAATGTAGTATTTATTAATGCAGAAAATATAATTTTTTTCACAGTATCGGTGAGCCCTGAAGGAAGGGACAATACTGATTGATGGCAGGCATAAACATTAGGAAAGTATTCTCCAAGTGTACCATGCATTCTAATTGACCAGTTACCAGTTAAGTCACAAATGAGATCCTGCTTTGTAATTCTGTGCTAGCACTGTGTATGAAAGTATTACAGCTGGTATAATAGCAAATAATGTATGTTGCAAAGCAGATAGATTTAAAAATTAAAACATGATATTTCATCTAGCTCTTTGATAAAAGACTAGTAGTAATCAATTATTTTCTCTATTTAGGGTCTCATTCTACATAGTCCATCTATAGAAATTTATTAATCATTGTTTACCTGATACAGCCTCAAGTTCTTCAGTGGCTAAAGAGATAATAGGCTTTTTGAAAAATTATGGGAGATACTTTCATAATAGGAGCCAGATCTTTGGATTTAATATAGAGTCTTTTGATGACTCAATTTCACTGAGTCTCCATTTACTCTTCTGAAATGGTAAAATAGAGCTAATAATATAGGGCTGACCTAGATGTGCTAGATAAGCTTTCATTTGCCACTTCAGACCCTTCCTTCCTTCTCCACTCTGCTTTGTGACCAGGAAGCTAACTTGTATAGGCTTCCTTGATTTCTAACTTCGACTTGGGTTCATTCAATGGGAGGCACTGGCAAGAGGTCAGAGGTCATGAAGAGAATAAGGTCAGGGAATTTATTTCCCCAGCTTCCTCCCTGCTAGGTCATCTTGGGTTGGCTATATCCTTTCTCCTAAAGATCCCTTCACAGCCTTTCCAATGGCCCTCACCAGTTATGTTCTCTACTTTCTTCCCTTGTCCCTTCGGGACTAGGGGCCTAGAAGCTTAACATTGGCAATGGTTAGATTAGATTAAATTGGCATCTAAGAATGATTCAATATGACTTGTTGGTTTCCCTTTAACCTGGGACATATCTGTGTAAACAGTCACTTTATTAAACTCTTAATTACTCCAGCTGAGCATGCCACCAATTTCAGCCAGCACAATGACTGATTTAGTCACAGGTCGTTTTGATGACTAATGAGATATCACATACAAGGTCCTATTGAAATACATAAAGCATACATAAATATTAGGCCTTTTTTTAATCAGAAATCAAACACTGAATAATTGAACTAAGCAGTGAGAAAACTCAGATATATCTAAAACATGAGGTTAAAGCAAAATTCAACTAGTCTATGACAAGTCAATTTACTAAAAGGTAAATTGCCAGGGTTGAAAGGGCTAAAAGGGAGCAAGCAGAAGAACAAACGCCTATGAGATGGCCATCTCAAATAAGACATGGAGCAGTGAAGACTTTCAAAAGAAATAGAGGAGCAGTACGGGAGGATGTAACTCCAGAACAGGCTCCAGTGTCAGCCTTCCGCCTCTGCCCCCAGTCTCTGGACATTGTAGTACCACCATTGAAAAGACAAAGCACCATTTTGTCTCTAAAGTCCACCCTTTCGCATTCATTTCTTCAATAGTCTCCCTGCCCCACACCACTGACTGCAATAGAGAACACTATGGCCCGTTGTAGGGTGTTTGCTATTTTTCTTCCATTTCAGTGCAATCTTGAGATAAAACTGCTCTTTAGCCTCTCCCAGATCATCTCTGTTTCACCATTATTATATTCTAGTCTCCATCTGCTGACCCTTTGATTTACCTGTCCTTATTGCTCATTCATATGATTCCGCCTCTCCTTGGTTGTGCGAGTTTTCTCTGAAAAAGCAGAGGCCTTTCTATTCTGTTCCCTGGCCCACCCTCACCTTCAAGCTGAGATTGCTTTTCTGATTGCTTTTCTTGAAGCTTTGTGAATCCCAAGTCAGCAGTGTTCCCTAGACTATGCCTGGAGAAATTCTCTGAACTGGACCCTCCTCTGCTTAGTAAACAGTAGCCAATCTCTTTCTTTTCTCAAGTCTGGCAGCTGCTTAAGTCCCATAGTCCATTCAATCTCTGAGAAGCTCCAAGATCTAAATTATTTATTCTCTCCAGGCCCCAATTCCTTTGGCAACTCTTCCCCTCCACCTAGCCCTTTTGTACTACCTGAGACTTGACCTCTCCAACCACTCTAGGACCATTGTCTCACCTCAGATAATGTGAACATAGAACAGTAACACATCTTCAACTCAATGATTAGTTCTTCTGGCTCCAGACAGATAGCAGCTACTCCCATATCTACATATAAATTTGGAGGAAAGGGTCTCTGCCAGAGACAAAGAAGAAACATCGGGTCTTTGTAGTGTAAGTCACACAGCACAAAGAAAACCAGGGGAGTTGTCTATAAACTAAAGCAGAAACCATCCTATTCCATGGGTTCCAATATACCTAGAATGAAAAGCAAAAGAGAGAAACACACAGTGTTCTTCTAGTCGTAAAGAAAATTTTATTTAATGTTTATGTCTCAATAGGCGCTTGAAAATATTGATGCAATAGTGCAATTTTACTTTGTCCTTGTAATGTCTTCAGAATTCTGAAATGAATGTGCTCAGATTCCTCAGGAGTTATGAGAGTTTGGTGTTGTGGTTAAGCACATAGGCTCTGCAGCCAGCTTACTTGGATTTGAAATGCCAAGTCTGTCACTTAAGCAAGTAATTTAAATTTTCTATATCTTGATTTCCTCATCTGGGATAATAATGGTAGAGCATACTTGTCCCACAAGACTGCTGTGAATATTAAATGAGTTATGATTGGGAAGAGCTTTGAACATGTTAAAAAGAAAATAGGAACTCAAAGGCCAAAGACTGAGGGGTAAGTGTTTTACTGTTAGACAAAAACCTCAGTCTTAGGCAGAGGTCATGTTCCATGAATTTGCACTAGAGGGATGGAAATGGGTTACGGTTCTTAAGAAGCCAAAATTGCAAATTATCTCCGTTCTATACTAGGAAAGTTGAGTGTATGATTGATTGGTTGGTTGTAGGTATCTGGGGAAATTGGTTAGTATTGAGCACATATTAGGGTCCTAGTCTGCTGTGTTTCTTAGGTCTGTGCTTCAGAATTTATGGCATTCAGTTGTCATTTTAGTAGAAGTTAAGTGTGCAGTGTTTTCAATAGGATAGATGGACATCACAGAATGCCTTAAACAATACCTGGCACCTCATAGTGGCTATTATTATTCTGCTAAAGCTATTGAGCAGGGATATATTCTTCCCATAAAAATATTAGATCATCTGGCAAAGCTTCATATAGAAATCAAAGATAGTTTTTAAAGAACCTCTGTGTCTGGCCCAGTGCTTACTGAAGTGAGTGGATGCAAGTGACTGACTTGTATTGAGATTCAAAATGATGGTGCTAAGAAACTTAATGGAAGCAACCATAAAGATTAATTTGCAGCATTGGGTCAGGAAGAAAAGGGGGTGCCACCAGGTCAGGCCTGGTGCTAAAGAACCCCCAAGGTCCTCTCCTAGATGCTTCCCAGGTGTCTGCCTCTACAGCTCAGTGACTCCAGCTTAGGAGTCAGAATTTATGAAGAGCACTCTCTCCCCAACCTGGCTCTTACCATGGGTATTCTTAGGCCATTTATCTTTGTCTCGGTACACTTAACTCTATCAAATCTTATTTATAGTCCGGCACCCTAAGCTCTTGGATTCTAATTCCAAATTTGTCCTTTAATCTGATTCTCTAATGCTACTATTGCTTACACATTTTGTGTATATTCTGCTCTTTTCTCAACGCTGAGCTATACCATGTCTCTGATTTACCTTATTACTACAAATCAACAAAAAATAGCTGAATTCCTTCCTCTTGTGGTGGCAACACTCAGACTACCCCTTATACTGTCTCTATCTCAATTAAAATAATTCAGAATGGGAGAACTTCCTGTAATAGCAGAAGAAAAGGTCACACAAATTCCCCACAGATAATAATTACAAAAAATGGATATATTTATTTTTATTTTTATAAAATTTAAATTAAAAAAAAAAAGTCTTAAAAAACCTACTATGTCGGCTGGGCATGGTGGCTCACTCCTGTAATCCCAACACTTTGGGAGGCTTAGGCGGCTGGATCACCTGAGGTTAGGAGTTTGAGACCAGCCTGGCCAACATGGTGAAACCCTGTCTCTACTAAAAATACAAAAATTAGCTGGGTGTAGTGGTGAGCACCTGTATTCCCAGCTACTTGGGAGGCCGAGACAGGAGAATCACTTGAACCCAGGAGGCAGAGGTTGCAGTGACCCGAGATCGCACAATTGCACTTCAGCCTGGACAACAAGAGCGAAACTCTGTCTCAAGAATCCAAAGGAGGGTTTAAGCTTATAAAACTTCATCTGAAAAGAGTAAGAATTAGTGATTTGGTGCTTACTGATGTGTGGTGACTTTAAAGTATGTCCACAAATTCTTTAATAGTCTCCCTTCAAGAAGTAGAACCTAATCCCTTTCCCTTGAATGTGGGCTGGGCTTAGTGACTTGCTTTATTTATTTATTTATTTATTTATTTATTTATTTATTTATTGAGACAGAATCTCACTCTGTCCCCTACCACCCACACTGCAACCTCCACCTCCCAGGTTCAAGTGATTCTCCTGCCTCAGTCTCCTGAGTAGCTGTGACTACAGGCATGTACCACCACACCTGGCTAAGTTTTATAATTTAAGGAGAGACCGGGTTTCCCCACGTTGGCCCGGCTGGTCTTGAACTCCTGACTTCAAGCGATCCGCCCACCTCTGCCTCCCAAAATGCTGGGATTACAGGTGTGAGCCACTGTACCCAGCCTTAGTGACTTACTGCTAAAGAAAAAATAAAGCAGAAGTGAAGGTGTGGGACTTGCAAGACTAGGTCAAAAAAGGCACTGCAGCTTCCTCCTTGCACTATCTGTTGAATCACTCACTCTGGGGAAAGAGCGAAACCCTTTATCAAAAAAAAGAAAGAAAGAAGACAAGAAAAATAATTTATGCAACAACTAGAAAACAAGTAATGACGTGGCAGTAGTAAGTCCATATCTATCTATAATACCAGTGAAGGTAAACGGACTAAATTCTCCAATTAAAACATAGAACCAATGAATGGATTTGTTTGTTTGTTTGTTTTGAGATGGAGTCTCACTCTGTCGCCCAGACTGGAGTGCAGTGGTACAATCTTGGCTCACTGCCTCCTCTGCATCCCGGGTTCAAACGATTCTGCCGCCTCAGCCTCTTGAGTAGCTGCGACTACACTCATGCGCCACCACACCTGGCTAATTTTTGCATTTTAGTAGAGATGAGGTTTCACCATGTTGGTCAGGCTGGTCTTAAACTCCTGACCTCGTGATACGCCCGCCTTGGCCTCTCAAAGTGCTGGGATTACAGGCATGAGCCACCATGCCCGGCCTTGAATGGATTTATTTAAAAGACCCAACTATATGCTGCTGAGAAAAATCTCACTTTACCTATAAAGACACACATAGACTGAAAGTAAAGGTAAAACCAATATTCCATGGAAATGGAAACCAAAAATGTGAGCTGGAATAGATATGTTTATATCAGATATAATAGGCTTTAAGACAAAAACTATGCGAAAAGACAAAGCAGGTGGGGTGAGGTGGCTCATGCCTGTAATACCAGCACTTTGGGAGTCTGAGACAGGTGGGTCACCTGAGGTCAGGAGTTTGAGACCAACATGTCAAAACTCCATCTCTACTAAAAACAAAAATTAGCTGGGTGTGGTGGTGCACACCTGTAATCCCAGCTACTTGGGAGGTTGAGGCATGAGAATCGCTTGAACCCAGAAGGCGCAGGTTGCAGTGAGACAAGACCGTGCCATTGCACTCCAGCCTGGATGACAAGAATGAAACTTCATCTCAAAAAAAAAAAAAAAAAAAAAAGAATGAAAATACGAATTCAGTAAGTTATAGAATACAAAGTCAATGTGCAAATATCAGTAGTGTTTCTACATGAAAATAGCGATCAATCGAAAAAAGAAATGAAGAAATCAATCTCATTTCAACAGCTACAAAAAATACCTAGAAATAAATTTAACCAATGAACAGAAATATCTCTGTGAAAAAACTACTGATTGATGAAAGAAATTGAAGAGGAGACAAAAAAATGCAATGACATCCCTTGCTCATGGATTTGAAGAATGAATATGGTTAAAATGTCTTTGGGTGGCCAAAGAAATTTATAGATGCAATGCAATCCCTATCAAAACACCAATGACATTCTTTACAGAAATAGAAAAACCAATTCAAAAATTTATATGGAACCACAAAAGACCCCAAATAGCTAAAGCAATCCTCAGCAAACAGTACAAAGTTGGAGGCATCACATTACCCGATTTCAAATTACATGACAAGGCAATAGTAACCAAAATAGCATGGTACTGGCATAAAACCAGACACACAGACCAATGGAACAGAATAGAAAACCCAGAATTAAACCCAAGCAATTACAGCACACTCATTTTTGACAAAGAAGGCAAGATCAGACCATGAGGAAAGGACAGTCTCTTTAATAAATGGTGCTGAGAAAACTGGATATCTATACACAGAATAATGAAACTAGATCCCCATCTTTCACCATATACAAAAATCAAATCAAAATGGATTAAAGATTCAATGTAAAGCCTACCACTATGAAACTACTAAAAGAAAAATTTAGGAAACCATGTTTGCATATTTGTCTTGGCAAAGATTTATTTGGTAAGACATTAAAAGCACAGGCAACAAAGCTAAAATAGACAAATGGGATTCGTCCAAGCTAAAATGCTTCTGCACAGCAAAAGAAACAATTAACAAAGTGAAGAGATAACCAACAGAATGGGAGAAAATATTTGCAAACTATCCATTTGACAAGGGATTAGTAATCATAATACATAAGACACTCAAGCATCTTAATAGTAAACAAACAAGTAATCTGATTAAAATGTAAGCAAAGACCTGAATAGACATTTCTTAAAAGAAGACATACAAATGGCTAATAAGTATCTGCAAAAATCCTCAACATCACTAATCATCAAGGAAGTACAAATCTGAACCACAACAGGCTGCCATCTCCCTCCAGTTAGAATCGTTATTATAAAAAAGACAAAAAGTAACAAATACTGGCAAGGATGTGGAGAAAAGATAAGTCTTATACACTGTTGGTGGGAGTGTAAGGTAGTACATCCATCATGAAAAACAGTAGAGAGGTTCTCCAAAAACCTAATAATAGAGCTATCATATGATCCAGCAATCCCACTGCTGGGTAGATCTCCAAAAGAAAGGAAATCGATATATCAAAGAGAGATCTGCACTACCATGTTTATTGCAACACTATTCACAATAGCCAAGATATGGAATCAACCTAGGTGTCCATTAACAGATCAGTGGATAAAGTAAACATAATCTATACACACACAATGGAATACTATTCAGCCATAAAAAAGAATGAGATCCTCTCATTTGCAACAGCATGGATGAAACTGCAGGTCCTTATGGTAAGTGAAATAAGTCAGTCACGGAAAGACAAAACATTGCATGTTCTCACTCATATGTGGGAACTAAAAAGGTGAATCCCATGGAGTATGAGAGTAGAATAGTGGTTACCAGAGGCTGGAAAGGAGAGGGAGGAGAGGAATGAAGAGAAATCGTTTAAGGGGTACAAAAATACAGTCAGATAGAAATAATAAGTTCTAATATTTCAATGTATACTAGGGAAACTATAGTCAACAGTAATGTATCGTATATGTCAAAATATCTAGAGGATATTTGTAATAATCCCAACACAGGGAAAAGATAAGTGTTTGAGGTGATGGATATCCAAATTACCCAGATTTGATCATCACAAATTGTATACAGTTACAAAATATCACACGTATTCCAAAAACATGTACAACTATTATATATAAATTTAAAATTTTTTTAAATCAAATACATATATTACTTGGTAAAAATATAATTTCAATTTTAAAAATAACTCTGAAGAATTGAGAAAGAAGAAATAATTACTGAATGATGTCAGGAAATACCAAGGATAGTGGCATTTGATTACTGGTTTGATTGATAACAAATGTACTAAAAAATCTACCACCATCCCACGCCACATCCAGAAAAAAAAAAAATCAGAATATAAAAGAGGGCATAACTAACAATACAAAGAGAAATATCAAAAATATTAGGAGCTTATTATGTATAACTTTATGTAAATAGATCACTTTCTGGGAAACACAACAGTTATGAAAATTGACTCAAAGGTAGAAATCCTGAATAATCCTCAAATCATAGAAGATGCTGAAAACCTAGTCAAATATTTGCCCTTAAAAAAGCCTTAAGACCCACATAGCTTCACAAATGAAGTCAACCAAATCTGCAAAAAATAGATAACTCATTTGTTGATCATATTTCATTAATTCTATGTGTCTATTTTTCACATTCTAACATCTCTGAAATCAGAAAGAATTTTATAACCAACAGCACTTTATAGTGGACATTTGATAGGCAAGTAATGATATATCTGTCATTGTTTGCATATGTCCCACCTGGTCACAACTTCTAAAATTGTTGTCATGTTAGATATGTATAATATACTGTTTGACAAAAGCCTCAACCCATAGAAGAAGGAAATCCACTGGCATTGCAGAGTCTAGAGGCAAACATTTTATATCAGTAACACTTTAATAAAGGACATAACAAGAAAAAAAAATCTACAGAGAGTTATACAATGATACGGGCTGGAAAAACGATATTTTAGAGATGCCATTTCTCCCAAAATTAACCTATAAATACAGTGCAATGAAAAACATCATTTCAACAGGATGTTTTGTGCAACTTGGCAAACTAATTTTATATTCAACGTAGAAAGTACAAATACATAAAAATTATTTTTAAGTGGACAAAAAAGAACAATGATAGGTTGCGCCATCAGATATTAAAATATCCTATAAGGCTAAAATAGGTTATAGTAATTAAAATGGACAAGTACATCAGTAAGATAAAACAGAGTCAGGACATCTAATAGAGGGAAAAAGTGACACTTCAAATTATAAGGGAAACAATGCATTAAGTAATATTGAGATAACTTACTTCATATTAGAAAAAAATTAAGTTCACATTCTAATTGATACCACACACAAAAACTAAATTCCAGATGGATTAAAGAACACAGTGTCAATGACATAACTGAATACTGTGTTAAGTTCTAAGAAGAACATTTAGAAGGATATTTTTATCATAGGGTGAGGAAGACCTTTAGCAACACTTAAATCAAGAATCCATAAAGATTTAAAGACTTAAAAGTGAAACTTAAAACTATAAAAACTTGGGAAGATAACTTAGGAAATAACATTCTGGACATAAAAAGTGGCAAAGATTTCATCACAAAGATGCCAAAAGCAATTGCAACAAAACAAAAACTGACAAGTGGAATCTAATTTAACTAAAAAGCTTCTGCGTGCAAAAGAAACTATCAACAGAATAAACAGAAAACCTACAGAATGGAGAAAATATTTGCAAACTATGTATCCAACAAAGGTCTAGTATCCAGAATCTATAAGGAACTTAAATAAATTTACAAGCAAAAATCAAACAACCCCATTAAAAAGTGGGAAAGGACATAAACAAACGTTTTTCAAAAGACGTACATGCAGCCAAAAAGCCTTTAAAAAAAGCGCAATATCACTGATCATTAGAGAAATGCAAATCAAAACCACAATCAGATACCATCTCATGTCAGTCAGAATGGCTATTAGTAAAAAGCCAAAAATTAACAGATGCTGGAGAGGTTGTGGAGGAAAGGGAACACTTACACACTGCTGGTAGGATGTATGTTAGTTCAGCCATTGTGAAAATCAGCGTAGTAATACATTAAAGAACTTAAAACAGAATTACCATTCAACCCAGCAATCCCAGTACTGGGTATATACCCAAAGGAATAGAAATCATTCTACCATAAAGACACATACACACATATATTCATCACAGCACTATTCACAATAGTAAAGACACAGAATCAACCCAAATGCCCATCAATGGTAGACTGGATAAAGAAAATGTGGTACTTATACACCATGGAGTACTATGCAGCCAAAAAAAAGAACGAGATCATGTCCTTTGCCATTACATGGATGCAGCTGGAGGCTATTACCCTAAGCAAATTAATGCAGGAACAGAAAAGCAAATACCACATGTTCTCACTTATAAGTGGGAGCTAAACAGCGAGAACTGCATGGACACCAAGAAGGGAACAACAGACACTAGGGCTTATTTGAGGGTGGAGAGTGAGAGGAAGGAGAAAATCAGAAAAAACACCTATTGGGTACTATTCTTTTTTTTTTTTTTTTGAGGCGGAGTCTCACTCTGTCACCCAGGCTGGAGTGCAGTGGCACGATCTCAGATCACTGCAAGCTCCGCCTCCCAGGTTCACGCCATTCTCCTGGCTCAGCCTCCCGAATAGCTGGGACTACAGGCACCCGCCACCACGCCCAACTAATTTTTTTGTATTTTTAGTAGAGACGGGGTTTCACCGTGTTGGCCAGGATGGTCTGGATCTCCTGACCTCGTGATCCACCTGCCTCGGCCTCCCAAAGTGCAGGGATTACAGGCCTGAGCCACCGCGCCCGGCTATTGGGTACTATTCTTATTACCTGGGTGATGAAATAATCCACACAGCAAACCTCCCTCCTCAGTGACACACAGTTTACCTATATAACAAATCTGCACATGTATCCCTGAAACTAAAAGTTTAAAAGATTTGTAAAGAAAAAAATGAACATTTTAATTATGTAATAGATCTTATAACAAATTATATAATTTAATTATATTGTTAATTAATTGATGTTGTAAGCTAAGAAGGAAAGTGACAGAATGGGAGAATTATTTGCAACATGTATGATAACAGATTCAGATCTAGAATACATGAAAAAAAATCTTAAGAAAAAGGCAAAGAACCTATTATGAAGAGAGGGTTAGAAATGATGTGATTATGAGATTCAGAGAGGAAGAAATTTAAAAGGCAACTACAAGTATGAAAATGTACACAAACTCACTACTTATCAGGGAAAGCAATATTAAAAGGATAGTAGTTTTTTTGGTCTGATTTGACAGAAATTTCCACTTTTGCTTAAAGCCTATAAAATAATATGACCTCTTTGGTGGGATATTTCTTAGTTGCTATCAAAATATAAAATATGCAAAGTTTGGACCTAGCATATGTGTACACACAGAGATGCAAGGACAAAGATATTTGTCATTGCATTATTTTTAATTGTAAAAAATTGGAAACAATCTAAGTGCTCATCAGTTGTTAAATAACGATTTATCTGCATTAGGTTGTGGTTAAAAGAAATGAAGTAGGTCTATATGCACTGACATGGAAAGGTCTCCAAAGCATATTATTATGTAAAAAAAAAGTATTAATAGCAAAACCATTTTTATCATATGATTTCAATAAGGTAACGAAACGAATCTGTAGGTACATATATATGTAAATCCATAGGGAAAAGTTTGTAAACATTCACATCAAAATGATGACAATGATTATTTCAGGAAGGAGGGTGAGATGGGGGACTGAAATGTAAAAGGAGCACTTGAACGTTTTACTTTCTGTACTTGTGAATGACGACTCATTCCCAATGGGAATGTATTCTTATATTACTTGTGTAATTTTTTAGACATAATAAAAGTTTTAAATACTAAATAAAACTGGGTAATGAGAAAGCATAGGGCAAGGAACTGCTGTTTCTCATTACAAGCTTTTGAATAATATTTTGTTTTTAAACCCATGCACGTGCTTTCATTTGATGGAAAAAGGTAAAAGTTTAAAAATGCATTTAAAATACATATTTTTACTCAAGTCCTCAGAGCAATAAGGGCAGAGTTGGTCTTCAAACCAAGGTTGTGTTAAGAGTTTCTAAAGAAAGAAATTTTTTAAAGTTTTATCTAGTAATTCATTATCATTAATTCCTATTTAGCTTTTACCTATGTTATGAGAAACATGATTATGGTTTCATAATCATCTTCATAACAACCTGTAATAGTAATCTATTTTAAAAGTTTTAAGTAAGGTCCTATCTATAAAATGACTTGGAATATTTTTTTCCTTAAATGTATAAATTTGGCCCTAAAACGGGTGCAGTTAGGGTTAGCTTGGTGTCATCACGATTTGTTAGCAGCTGTCTACTTTAAACATACTGTCTGCTCATTTATATTTCTTTTTCAGCTCATCAGATTTAGATCAGAAAGAGAAATAGCTATCTGTTTTCATTGTGGGTTTGTGTATTTTTCTACGTAGAGGACATTCTTGTTTCCACATATCTTTATTTACAGATCAGCGTGTGTTCTTGGGAGTCCCTGAATATAAGACCACATGGTTTTCATTTTCCATTTTCATAAAACTGTTTTTTATTTTAGTTTCTGTGGACAAATACTTAATGACAAATTGCCATCTTTATTTTTATAATGCGTGAAACAAGTTTATTCTTACCATTAAAAAATTAAAATACACCAAAGAGAAAAAACTTTTTAATTTTTGCATTCAAAGAAAATATCTTCGTTATCATTTTACAGTCCTTACACTACAGCATAAAAGGCAAAAGAAGTTAGAATGCAATGTTTAAGAACATTGTGCACTCATTATTATTTTTTTCATTATTTTTATCCCTTTGCAGTATGTTAGTCAAGACTATTTTGGTTAAAAGTAGCAGAACCCCAAATAACCTTAAGCCATGCCATACATGCCTGTGTATGCATGCATGTCACATGCACGTGTGCACACACACACAAACACACATGCACACACACACACTTCTAGTTGGAATATACAAAAAATATTGGCTTCATTCTCAGACAGGCCTAAGATGATAAAGTATAGCCCAGTGGTTCTCAGTCAGGGTGAACTTGGTCCTGCAGAGGACATTTTGCAATGTCTGGAGATGGAGTAAGGTATTACTGGCACCTAGTAGGTAGAGGACAGAGATGCTGCTAAATATCCTAAAATGCACAGGGCAGTCCCCAACAGCAAAGAAATATCAAGCCCCATATGTCAATAGTGCCAAGGGTGAGAAACCCTGGGTATAGGCACACTGATGAGTAACAAAGGTAGAGTAAATAGGGAGGAATTTAGAATGAGATAATCCAGGAACTGTGATGCTCGGATGGCACTATAATTATTATATAGGAGGGGCTTGGGAGTGGCATTCTGATGAGAAGTGGAAAGATGGAGCACAGTTTGTTTAAAAATTTTGTGAAGTTGTAGAAATATCAATTATGTATATCAAAGAATAGGACAGGACTCTAACGTTCTCCTAATTCCCACCCCATTAGCAACACCACTAAACCAGGATGTTAAACTAGTCCTTAACTTGGATTTTTAAAATTATTATTATACTTTACATTTTGGGATACATTTGCAGAACGTGCAGGTTTGTTACCTAGGTATACTGGAGCCATGGTGGTTTGCTGCATCCATCAACCAGTCATCTACATTAGGTATTTTTCCAAATGCTATCCCTCCCCTACTCCCCCCACCCCCCAACAGGCCACAGTGTGTGATGTTCCCCTCCCTGTGTCCCTGTGTTCTGTTGCAGGAAGTCAGGGACCCCAAACGGAGGGACCAGCTGGAGCCGCGGCAGAGGAACATAAATTGTAAAGATCTCATTTTAATATGGACACATATCAGTTCCCAAAATTAGTACTTTTATAATTTCTTATGCCTGCCTTTACTGCAACCTCTGAACATAAATTGTGAAGATTTCATTTTAATATGGACTTTTATCAGTTCCCAAATAATACTCTTATAATTTCTTATGCCTGTCTTACTTTAATCTCTTAATCCTGTTATCTTCATAAGCTGAGGATATACGTCACCTCAGGACCACTGTGTTAATTGTATTTAACTGTACAAATTGTAAAACATGTGTGTTTGAACAATATGAAATCAGTGCACCTTGAAAAAGAACAGGATAACAGCGATTTTAGGGAACAAGGGAAGACAACCATAAGGTTTGACTGCCTGTGGGGTCAGACAGAATAGAGCCATATTTTTCTTCTTGCAGAGAGCCTATAAATGGATGTGCAAGTAGGGAAGATATCGCAAAATTCTTTTCCCAGCAAGGAATATTAATAATTAATACCCTGGGGAAGGAATGCATTCCTGGGGGGAGGTCTATAAATGGTTGCTCTGGGAGTGTCTGTCTTGTGTGGTTGAGAAAAGGATTGAAATATGCCCTGGTCTCCTGCAGTACACTCAGGCTTATTAGGGTGGGGAAAAAACCCTACCCTGGTGAATTTGAGGTCAGACCGATTCTCTGCTCTCGAACCCTGTTTTCTGTTGTTTAAGATGTTTATCAAGACAAAATGTGCACAGCTGAACATAGACCCTTATCAGGAGTTTTTGACTTTGCCCTTTGCCTTGTGATCTTTGCATTGCCCTTTGTCTTGTGATCTTTATTGGCCTCAGAAGCATGTGATCTTTGTTCTCCTTTTTGCCCTTTGAAGCACATGATCTTTGTGACCTACTGCCTGTTCATACACCCCTCTCCTTTTGAAGTCCTTAATAAAAACCTGCTGGTTTTGCAGCTCAGGTGGGCATCATGGTCCGACTATTATGTGATGTCACCCCCAGAGGCCCAGCTGTAAAATTCCTCTCTTTGTACTCTTTCTCTTTATTTCTCAGCCAGTCAACACTTAGGGAAAATAGAAAGAACCTACGTTGAAATATTGGGGGCAGGTTCCCCTGATAGTGTTCTCATTGTTCAACTCCCACTTATGACTGAGAACATGCAATGTTTGGTTGCCTGTTCCTCTGTTAATTTGCTGAGAATGATGGTTTCCAGCTGCATCCATGTCCCTGCAAAGGACATGAACTCATCCTTTTTTATGGTTGTATAGTCTTCCATGGTGTATATGTGCCACATTTTCTTTACCCAGTCTATCATTGATAGGCATTTGCGTTGGCTCCAAGTCTTTGCTATTGTGAATAGTGCTGCAATAAATATACATGTTCATGTGTCTTTATAGTAGAATGATTTATAATCCTTTGAGTATATACCCAGTAATGGGATTGCTGAGTCAAATGGTATTTCTGGTTCTAAATCCTTGAAGAATAGTCACACTGTCTTCCACAATGGTTGAATTAATTTACACTCCCACCAACAGTGTAAAAGCATTCTTATTTCTCCAGATCCTCTCCAGCATCTGTTGTTTCCTGACTTTTTAATGATCACCATTCTAACTGGCATGAGATGGTATCTCATTGTTATTTTAATTTGCATTTCTCTAATGACCAGTGATGATGAGCTTTTTTTCATATGTTTCTTGGCCGCATAAATGTCTTCTTTTGATAAGTGACTGTTCATATCCTTTCCCCACTTTTTGATGAGGTTGTTTTTTTTCTTGTAAATTTTTTAACTTCCTTGTAGATTCTGGATATTAGCCCTTTGTCAGATGTATAGGTTGCAAAAATTTGCTCCCATTCTGTAGGTTGCCTGTTCACTCTGACGATAGTGTCTTTCACTGTGCAGAAGCTCTTTAACTTAACTAGATCCCATTTGTCAATTTTGGCTTCTGTTGCCGTTGCTTTTGGTGCTTTAGTCATGAAGTCTCTGCCCATGCCTATGTCCTGAATGGTGTTGCCTAGGTTTTCTTTTAGGGATTTTATGGTTTTAGGTCTTACATTTAAGTCTTTAATCCATCTTGAGTTAATTTTTGTATAAGTTATAAGGAAGGGTTCCAGTTTCAGTTTTCTGCATATGGCTAACCAGTTTTCCCAACACCATTTATTAAATAGGGAATCCTTTCCCCATTTCTTGTTTTTGTCAGGTTTGTCAAAGATCAGACACTTGTAGATGTGTGGTGTTATTTCTGAGGCCTCTATTCTGTTCCATTGGTCTATATCTCTGTCTTGGTACCAGTACCATGCTGTTTTGGATACTGTAGCCTTGCAGCATACTTTGGAGTCAGGTAGCATGATACCTCCAGTTTTGTTCTTTTTGCTTAGGATTGTCTTGGCTATACGGGCTCTTTTTTGGTTCCACATGAAATTAAAAGTAGTTTTTTCTAATTCTGTGAAGAAAGTCAATGGTAGTTTGATGGGAATAGCATTGAATATCTAAATTACTTTGGGCAGTATGGCCATTTTCACGATATTGATTCTTCCTATTCATGAGCATGGAATGTTTTCCCATTTGTTTGTGTCCTCTCTTATTTCCTTGAGCAGTGGTTTGTAGTTCTCCTTGAACAGGTCCTTCACAACCCTTGTAAGTTGTTTTCCTAGGTATTTTATTCTCTTTGTAGCAATTGTGAATGGGAGTTCACTCATGATTTGGCTCTCTGTTTGTCTATTATTGGTGTATAGGAATGCTTGTGAATTTTGCACATTGGTTTTGTATCCTGAGACTTTGCTGAAGTTGCTTATCAACTCAAGGAGATTTGGGGCTGAGACAATGGGGTTTTCTAAATATATAATCATGTCATCTACAAATAGAGACAATGTGAGTTCCTCTCTTCCTATTTGAATACCCTTTATTTCTTTCTCTTGCCTGTTTGCCCTGGCCAGAACTTCTAATACTATGTTGCATAGGAGTGGTGAGAGAGGACATCCTTGTCTTGCCGGTTTTCAAAGGGAATGCTTCTAGTGTTTGCCCATTCAGTATGATATTGGCTGTGGGTTTGTCATAAATAGCTCTTATTATTTTGAGATACATTCCATCAATACCTAGTTTATTGAGAGTTTTTTGCATCAAGGGATGTTGAATTTTATCAAATGTCTTTTCTGTATCTATTGAGATAATCATGTGGTTTTTGTCATTGGTTCTGTTTATGTGATGGATTACGTTTATTGATTTGTGTATGTTGAACCAGCCTTGCATTGTGTATGTTGAAGCCAACTTGGTCATCGTGGATAAGCTTTTTGATGTGCTGCTGGATTTGGTTTGCCAGTATTTTATTGAGGAGTTTTGCATTGATGTTCATCAGGGATATTGACCTGAAATTTTCTTTTTTCATTTTGTCTCTGCCAGGTTTTGGTATCGGGAAGATGCTGGTCTCATAAAATGAGTTAGGGAGAAGTCTCTCTTTTTCTATTGTTTGGAATAGTTTCAGAAGGAATGGTATAAGCTCCTCTTTGTACCTCTGGTAGAATTTGGCTGTGAATCCATCTAGTACTGGGCTTTTCTTGGTTGGTAGGCTATTAGTTACTGCCTCAATTTCAGAACTTGTTATTGATCTATTCAGGGATTCGACTTCTTCCTGGTTTTGTCTTGGGAGGTTGTATATGTTCAGGAATTTATCCATTTCTTCTAGATTTTCTAGTTTATTTGTGTAGAGGTGTTTATAGTATTCCCTGATGGTAATTTGTATTTCTGTGGGATCAGTGGTGATCTCCCCTTTATCATTTTTTATTGTGTCCACTTGATTCTTCTCTCTTTTCTTCTTTATTAGTCTGGCTATCAGACTATCTATTTTGTTAATCTTCAAAAAACCAGCTCCTGGATTCGTTGATTTTTTGGAAGATTTTTCTTGTCTCTATCTCCTTCAGTTTGGCTCTGATCTTAGTTGTTTCTTGTCTTTTGCTAGCTTTTGAATTTGTTTTCTCTTGCTTCTCTAGTTTTTTGTTTGTTTGTTTTGTTTGTTTGTTTGTTTTGCAGTGGTGTCTAGCTCTGTCACCCAGGCTGGAGTGCAATGGCGTGATCTCAGCTCATTGCAACCTCTGCTTCCTGGGTTCAAGTGATTCTCCTCCCTTAGCCTCCCGAGTAGCTGGGATTACAGATACCCGCCACCACACCCAGCTAATTTTTGTATTTTTAGTAGAGATGGGGTTTCACTGTGTTGGCCAGGTTGGTCTCAAACTCCTGACTTCATGATCCACCCACCTCAGCCTCCCAAGGTGCTGAGATTACAAGCATGATCCACCATGCCCGACCCTCTAGTTCTTTTAATCATGATGTTAGGGTGTTGATTTTAGAACTTCCCAGCATTCTCCTGTGGGCATTTAGTGCTATAGATTTCCCTCTTAACACTGCTTTAGATGTGTCCCAGTGATTCTGGTACATTGTGTCTTTGTTCTCATTGGTTTCAAAGAACTTATTTCTGACTTAATTTCGTTATTTACCCAGTAGTCATTCTGGAGCAGGTTGTTCAATTTCCATGTAGTTGTGCGGTTTTGAGTGAGTTTCTTAATCCTGAGTTCTAATTTGATTGCACTGTGGTCTGAGAGACTGTTCATTATGATTTCAGTTCTTTTGCATTTGCTGAGAAGTGTTTTACTTCCAAATATGTGGTCAATTTTAGAATAAGCGTGATGTGGTGCTGAGAAGAATGTATATTCTGTTGATTTAGGGGTGGAGAGTTCTGCAGATGTCTATTAGGTCTGCTTGGTCCAGAGCTGAGTTCAAGTCCTGAATATCCTTGTTAATTTGCTCTCTTGTTGATCTGTCTAATATTGACAGTGGGATGTTAAAGTCTCACATTATTATTGTGTGGGAGTCTAAGTCTCTTTGTGGGTCTCTAATAACTTGCTTTATGAATCTGGGTGTTCCTGTATTCAGTGCATATGTATTTAGGATAGTTAGCTCTTCTGGTTGAATTGATCCCTTTACCATTATGTAATGCCCTTCTTTGTCTTTTTTTATCTTTGTTAGTTTAAAGTCTGTTTTATCAGAGCCTAGGAGTGCAACCTCCTCCCTTTTTTTTTTTTTTTGCTTTCCATTTCCTTGGCAAATAATCCCCCATCCCTTTATTTTGAGCCTATGTATGTCTTTGCACGTGAGATGGGTCTCCTGGATACAGCACAGCTATGGGTCTTGACTCTATCCAATTTGCCAGTCTATGTCTTTTAAGTGGGGCATTTAGCCCATTTCTAAGGTTAATATTGTTATGTGTGAATTTGATCCTGTCATTATGATGCTATCTGGTTATTTTGTCTTTTAGTTGATGCAATTTCTTCATAGTGTCAATGGACTTTATAATTTGGTATGTTTTTGCAGTGGCTGGTACAGGTTTTTCCTTTCCATATTTAGTGCTTCCTTGAGGAGCTCTTGTAAGGCAGACCTGGTGGTGACAAAATCTCTCAGCATTTGCTTGTCTGTAAAGGATTTTATTTTTCCTTCACTTATGAAACTTAGTTTGGCTGGATATGAAATTCTGGGTTGAAAATTCTTTTCTTTGAGAATGTTGAATATTGCCCCCCAACCCCCTGTCTTCTGGCTTGTAGGGTTTCTGCAGAGAAATCCACTGTTAGTCTGATGGGCTTCCCTTTGTGGGTAACCTGACCTTTCTCTCTGGTTGCCCTTAACATTTTTTTCTTCATTTCAACCTTGGTGAATCTGATGATTATGTGCCTTGTGGTTGCTCTTCTCAAGGAGTATCTTTGTGGCGTTCTCTGTATTTCCTGAATTTGAATGTTGGCCCATCTTTCTAGGTTGGGAAAGTTCTCCCGGAAAATACCTTGAAGAGTGTTTTCCAACTTGGTTCCATTCTCCCTGTCACTTTCAGGTACCAATCAAACATAGGTTTGGTCTTTTCACATAGTCCCATATTTCTTGGAGGCTTTGCTCATTCCTTTTCATTCTTTTTTCTCTAATCTTGTCTTCATGGTTTATTTCATTATGTTGATCTTCAATCTCTGATATCCTTTCTTCCGCTTGATCCATTTGACTATTGATACTTGTGTATGCTTCACAAAGTTCTCGCGCTGTGTTTTTCAGTTCCATCAGGTCATTTATGCTCTTCTCTAAACTGGTTATTCTAGTTATCAATTCCTCTAACCTTTTTTCAAGGTTCTTAGCTTCCTTGCATTGGGTTAGAACATGCTAATTTAGCTCGGAGAAGTTTATTATTACCCACCTTCTGAAGCCTACTTCTGTCAATTTGTCAATCTCATTCTCTGTCGTTTTGTTCCCTTGCTGGCGAGGAGTTGTGATCCTTTGGAGGAGGAGAGGCATTCTGGTTTTTGGAATTTTCAGCCTTTTTGCACTGGTTTTTCCTCATCTTCATGGATTTATCTACCTTTGGTCTTTGATGTTGGTGACCTTAGAATGGGGTTTTTGTGTGGACGTCCTTTTTGTTGATGTTAATGCTATTTCTTTCTATTTGTTAGTTTTCCTTCTAACAGTCAGGCAGGCCCCTCTCCTGCAGGTCTGCTAGAATTTGCTGGAGGTGCATTCCAGATGCTGTTTGCCTGGGTATCCCCAGCGGAGGCTGCAGAACAGCAAAGATTGCTGCCTGCTCCTTCCTCTGGAAGCTTCATCCCAGAGGGGCATTTGCCAGATGCTGGCCAGATGTCTCCTGTATGAGGTGTTTGTTGACACCTGCTTGGAGGTATCTCCCAGTCAGGAGGCACTGGGGTCAGGGACACACTTGAGGAGGCAGTCTGTCCCTTAGCAGAGTTCAAGCACTGTGCTGGGAGATCTGTTGCTCTCTTCAGAGCCAGCAGGCAGTAATGTTTATGTCTGCTGAAGCTGTACCCACAGCTGCCCCTTTCCTCAGGTGCTCTGTCCTAGGGAGATGGGAGTTTTATCTATTAGTCCCTGACTGGGGTTGCTGCCTTTCTTTCAAGATACCCTGCCCAGAGATGAGGAATCTGGAGGCAGTCTGGCTACAGCAGCTTTGCGAGCTGCGGTGGGCTCCACCGAGTTCGAACTTTGAGGCGGCTTTGTTTACACTGTGAGGGGAAAACCGCCTATGCAAGCCTCAGTAATGGCAGATGCCCCTCCCCCCACCAAGCTCAAACTTCCCAGGTCGACTTCAAACTGCTGTGCTTGCAGCGAGAATTTGAAGCCAGTGGATCTTAGCTTGCTGGGCTCCATGGGGGTGGAATCCACTGAGCTAGAAAACTTGGCTCCCTGGCTTCAGCCCCCTTTCCAGGGGAGTGAGTGGTTCTGTCTCACTGGTGTTCCAGGGACCACTGGGATATGAAAAAAAAAAACTCCTGCAGCTAGCTTGGTGTCTGCCCAAACGTCCACCCAGTTTTGTGCTTGAAACCCAGGGCCCTAGTGGTGTAGGCACCCAAGGGAATCTCCTGGTCTGTGGGTTGTAAAGACCGTGGCAAAAGCACAGTGTCTTGGCTGGAATGCACCGTTCCTCATGGCACAGTTCCTCACGGCTTTCCTTGGCTAAGGGAGGGAGTTCCTTGACCCCTTGCATTTCCTGGGTGAGGGGATGCCCCACCTTCTTTCAGCTCGCCCTTTCTGTGCTGCACCCACTATCTAACTAGTCCCAGTGAGATGAGCTGGGTACCTCATTTGAAAATACAGAAATTACCCGCCTTCTGCATTGATCTTGCTGGGAGCTGCAGACCGGAGCTGTTCCTATTCAGCCATCTTATCAGCCAACTCTGCCCCCTTAACTTGGATTTTTAATGCCTGGGAATTCTTCAGAGAGGGGAGAAAGAGAGCCAATCATCCCTGAATAGGGAAACTGGAGACTTGAGTTCTAAGGTCACCCTTCTTTTTTGTGTGTGACTTTGGGTAAGACACTTTTCCTCACTAGGTTTTAGTTGCCTCCTTTGTAAACTGAGGACATTTGGTTCCATCATTTCTAAGGCTCTTCCCCATTATTCTAACATGTATGTGTCTGCATGTGGTTCTATCAGTTGGAAGTAGAGCAAAATAAAGCCTAGGGACTTTTTGTTTTCTTTTTTTGGTTTTTTTTTTTTTGGTGATTGGCTAGGATGTCCAATTCTTGAATGTGGTCAGTCCTGAAAACATCTTATCTTAGTTTATCCTGGAAGGTTGATGAAACTGGACTATGCTTGTCAACTGCTACCCTAGCAGATACAGATGATTCCATTGATGAGAATTCTATGTGGCCAAAATAAGTTGGGTTGATCATTCCTGCCGCTGCAGACTTACATAGGATAAAACCTTAAAACCTTTGATGATTGTAACATACAGTAATTTCAGATTTTTTGAGGTGTTACATATTTACCTAATATTCATAATGAAAAATGTAATTCAATGAATAAACCCAGAGTTTTTAAAAAATTGTTTCTCATGTTTAACATCTTTAGAGAAGGGGCTGTTTTATAAAAATAAAAGTTTATAGAAAGAGAACTGTTGTGGTGCTAAAGAATGAGAATATTTCTCATCTGAAGCAATCATTATGATCTCCCTGCTAGTCATGAACTCAGTCTTTGGGCCAGGGCTTTATTTAAAATGTGAAATACTTAGCAGAAAATATTTCATGAGAAATTTGAAGTGTTCAGTACTCAATTGTAAGAGAGCAGAAAGGAGATCATTCTCTCTTTGTTACTGGTGACTGAATCTCTATTCAAAGTGAAACACTTAGTGAAGGCTTAGTGAAAACTCTGGACTTGTGTTAAATGCACAGAGCACAACTTACCTCTTAACAATTAATACATACACAACACACAGGTTGTTCAGTGCACAAGAACACTAGTGGAGATGGCAAATGAAGGCTGAAATCCACAGTCCTTCCACCATTCACCAAGCCATGCACCTTTGCAGGGGGATGTGTCCGTGGAGAGGAGGCCTTTTTCCAATTCAGATAAAGGCACCGTATGTCATTAGGCGATAAAGATGCCTTTGTCAAAAACCGATTGAAGCCAGCCACAGTGGCTCATGCCTGTAATCCCAGTGCTTTGCAAAGATTACATGAGGTCAGGAGTTTGAGACTCGCCTGAGCAACCATAGCAAGTCACTGTCTCTATGAAAAATTAAAAATTAGCTGGTAATAGTGGCGCATACCTACAGACCTACTTACTCGAGAAGCTGAGGTGGGAAGACTGCTGGAGCCCAGGAGTCAGAGGCTGCAGTGAGCCGTGATCGCCCCACTACACTCCAGCCTGGGTGACAGAAAGAGACCCTGTCTCCAAAAAAAATAAAAATAAAAATAAAAATGAAAAAATAAAAAAGAATAATGTAAATTCTTATTTTAAACCACAACAGTGTGAATTATAAAAATTGCCCAAACAGGCCAGGCGCGGTGGCTCAAGCCTGTAATCCCAGCACTTTGGGAGGCCGAGATGGGCGGATCACGAGGTCAGGAGATCGAGACCATCCTGGCTAACACGGTGAAACCCCGTCTCTACTAAAAATACAAAAAACTAGCTGGGCGAGGTGGCGGGCGCTTGTAGTCCCAGCTACTCGGGAGGCTGAGGCAGGAGAATGGCACAAACCCGGGAGGCGGAGCTTGCAGTGAGCTGAGATCCGGCCACTGCACTCCAGCCCGGGCTACAGAGCAAAGACTCCGTCTCAAAAAAAAAAAAATTGCCCAAACAACAAAGTTGATCCAGGTAAGAGAAACAGATAGTAGAGATTTCATCAGAAAATTACCTGGATGCAACAAAAAAAATTTTTTAAAAATTAAAAAGATTGTTTCTGAATACTAGAGAGTCAAAAGACAAGCTAAGGATATGAAGAGGAAGATTCTGAAAGAAGGAAACAAATAATTTGGCAAAGTCCTGCTTTAGCCCTTGAGGCAATAATTAAATTTGCAGACAGGCGCCCACATTATGTGGCCCAGGAGGTTATCAATTTGGATATCATACATTCTGTTTCTGAGAGAGACCAATGACACATAAACAAACCTATCCTCAGGGATTGTTCTAAAAAGCAACTTTCAGGCATGTCATTGGGTCAGTACATCCCACATCTGCTACACAAAGAGAATTCAGATTTACAACATGAGCATATGAGGCTGAATCACCAAAGAGAAATAACTTTTTATTCGACCTAGCTTAGATTTTGTTATTTTCATCATTTCCCAAGTCCATGGCAACTGATAATCTAGGAATAACATTATTCCTAGTTTCCTAGCTAACTCAACATTAAAAAGAGAACCAGTGTCCATGGCTATTCTGCAGAATGTATAGCACAGATCATTAAAGGTCAGAGTACTGTCTAATTATTATAATCTTATGTTTAGAAAGTTTTCAAATAAAATAATTCTAATTCACTTTTTCATTTAAAAATTTGTAGGTATTCTTCAGTAAGTAACTTACCAATTTAAGACAAATCTTGTTAAATAAAAAGCATAGGATAACGTTGAAATAACCTTTTCTGACTTAATTTGAATGAAAAGTCTGATTACTTTTAAGCCATTACACAGCAGATCCATATTCTCCCTATGTTTATATCCTTCTAAACAAGCTGAAAATTCAGATCACACAGTCAGCTAGCTCCCCATTTGCATTCTTGATTGGCATGATGAGAGCTGCATCAGAGTTTGTGAATATCATGTATTACATGAGACCAAAGAGGAATCTACCCAAACCTGCAGGATGTGGTAGGCAATCAAGCGGCATAAAGGAGATGAATTGCAAGTCCTTTGAGAACGGAATCATTATGAGCTTAACAAGCATCATTCTCAGCTATATCTGTTTTAGTGGTGTTAGTATGATATTCATGGTTGCATATGAGCTGTTGCGATGGCTTTAGACTTACCAAGATGATAAATATTTTAGAGTGACATCTGAATAATCACGAGGATGTGTTACGGTGCTCTTTATTCAATCGTCCATCTCCTGTGCATGGACAAAGAAGGGGTATATTTTTTAGCTAAGCAAAGGGTAGAAAGAAAAATCAACATAATTAAATGCAAAGAGAGTCAATGAAATCATAGAATGTCAGAGCTGAAGAGAACTTTAAATATCAGCCAGTTTATTGTTTCTGCAAATATTCTACCCAAGTGCTCCTATGGTAAAGAAAGGGTATTATGTATCCCCAGCAGCCTGGGAGTGTAGTCCTCAGAGACCAGAAACACATTTGAAACATTTATCGAAATGCCCTACTTTATTCTAAAATGTACTTAACCTCTAAATCTCATTTTCCTCATCTGGAAGATAGAGATTATAATAGTGTTTACCACATGAGCTGGATTTTAAGACTAAGGGAAACATGTGTACATAGTACCAGCCATATACTAAGGGCTAAATTAAGAGTCATTATTATTATTTACAATAAAGAAAAAACTAATTGTGTTTGCCTCTTGTGAAAAATAAGCAGGACAGGGGTGGGACATGGAGATTGGTTAGAAATACTGGCAAGAGTAGATAGTGATGGATCCAGAACCTGGGACTTTACTCATACAAGGCCCATACAAGATTACAGTGAGAAGTGACCTGGGATGTCAGTTATGAAGCAACTTAAGCTGAGGCACAGGCACCCCTAGAAATACACCGGAAGTGACTTGACACCATAGGATAAACATAGAGAACTTCCTGGATCAGTAATTTTATTAGATACTGAGGGAGAGGAAATGGTTATCAAAATAAGCACATACGTATTATAGAATAGAATACATATTTTTGCATTAATCTTTTTCTTTTCTTTTCTTTTTTTTTTTTTTTTTTTGAGAGGGAGTCTTGTTCTGTCACCCAGGCTGGAGTGCAGTGGCATGATGTCGGCTCACTGCAACCTCCGCCTCCCAGGTTCACGCCATTCTCCTGCCTCAGCCTCCCAAGTAGCTGGGACTACAGGCACCTGCTACCATGCCCGGCTAGTTTTTTGTATTTGTAGTAGAGATGGGGTTTCACCGTGTTAGCCAGGATGGTCTCCATCTCCTGACCTCGTGATCCGCCCACTTCGGCCTCCCAAAGTGCTGGGATTACAGGCGTGAGCCACCACACCTGGCTTTTGCATTCATCTTTAAGTCAAAACATGAGTCTTCAAAGAAATGCCTCACCCCTTACCCTTACGAGTTGAGTTTATAGTGCTCAGCTGTTAGGGATACTTCTGTTGGGAAGTAGAAAATGCACAGAAGATCATTCACAAAATCATTATATTTCTCTCTTATTTCTTGTAGGCTCATTTAGGAAAAAAAAAAAAAAAGCAGCCCTCGACTATAAGTTCCCTGAAGCATGAATCCAATTGTTTTTCTTTAAAGTTTTGTTTTCAGCTCTTAGCTCAGTGTTTAGAACATAGTGAAATGGTTGGATAATGGATGGCTACATGGTTGAGGAGAATGATGGGAGAATGAAGTGATTTATTTTGCTTCTTCTTTCCTGTATGTAGAATCTCGGTAACAGTACTAAATTGATTCACACAAAAGTCAAGAAACTCGGGAAGCTCTCATCTGATCTGGACCTCAGTCCAGGCCATAAAAGAAATGTGTTTAGTTTGCCAAACGAGAGGCAAGAAAGGGGTATATACATGTACATGCAAGTATGTGAGAAAATTGGTGCATATATGTATTACTGAGATTCTTTATTAAGACTAAACATCTATCTTCCTTCAGCGTTGGCAGCCATCTGACCTTATGCAAGCTACTTAATTTTTGTGAGCCTCAGTTTCCTCATTTGGGATAATACCTGTCCTGCAGATTATATTAACTTTGCAGTGTTGTTTTGAGAATGAAAATCAAAATTAGATAATGTATGTGAAGCAATATAGATATATCCTATAAAAAGCTACACAAGTGCTAGAGAAAGCATCATCATACATATGTACTATGTAGTAGCAAAATTAACAGCAATAAGGTATACTGATAAACCATTTATCTCTGATTCGTAGTTACTAATTGAAGTCAAAAAGATTACATTTCAAGAAGAAAATGTCATGCTTGTCTACTTATTCACATACCTTGGAATGTAGTCTCAAACATCTAAGATTCCATGAAAGTGGGGAGGCTGATTTCCTCTTTGCACTTGTATCTGTGCCACCCCCACAAGGAGCCAGAAGACGTTGACAAGACTGCCACTCTATAGGAGGCAAGAGCCCAAGCCAGGGTTCTCACTACAGACTGACTCCAGCAGCTTGTTAATTACATATTTCCATTAATGGGATGAATTCCATTGTCTTTCTAGATGACAATCTCCCTTTCAATGCGTAGATGTCTTATTTTGTTCCACACACCTTAGCAACCCAGCTACTGTGTTCTGACATTTCCATTTCCTTACTAGTCTTGAAGCTATAAAAAAAAAAAAAAAAAAAAGGAAAAAGGTTGTTTTTGAACAACATGCATCTTTCTACACTTGATTTTTCCCCTAAGTTTTTACAGTCAAAAAATGTTTAAAGAAATACATTGACTGGAAACGTATAAGCGCAGCATAACTTTTATGTGGCAGCTTACCTTTTAAAGCCTCATCACATCAGAATAGGATAATCTTCTGTCTTTGGAGCACAAATTAAAGGACGATCTTGCAAATATACCCAGAGTTTACTTTATATGCGTTCTTGGTCAAGGAGTTTGCATTTGGTTAGGTAAAATTCTCCAGAAGGACGTGATTACATACCTCAAAGAGTTCTTTTCTATATAGAAAAGTACATGAGATGGTAGTCACAAAAACCAAACTCTAGGGAGAAACCAATGAGAATGGGTATTTGAGAAAATAAAGATTCTCTTATTTTTTTCAGACTCAGTAACTACAAAACTATGCCTGATAGTCTAAAACATCTTATTAGAATGTGGCATATAACATATTTCCCCCACAATTCTTTTGCAGAAAGGTAAGTTTTACAACTCTAGGAGAGAAAGTGACAAAACGCCCCAGGCATGAAACTGAATTTGAAATAATAGCTATATAAATGAAAGGAAAATGCTTATCTTTGGGAGAACCAGAGAAGAGGTAGAGATGAAGCCAAGGTTGAGGCAAAAGAATGTTGAGCATGTGAGGGGGCAGCCATAATGCCAAACAGACATCAATACTTAAAAGTTGGAATCCTGTTTTTAACTTGGATTTCAGAATGGATAGGGAGTAGGACGGAATACAGTAGTAGTATAGTCCTGAAACATTATGAGTTCTTGATTTAAAGCAAAGAAGTTGTGAGTCACAGATTACTAATTTTCCTCAGACATTACTTCAGCAAGGTGATTAATCTTTAACATTTCATTGAGTTTACTCTATATTCACTGAACTACTCTTTACAGTGAATACCATTCACATATCTGAATAATGCTGTAGACTGTGTTGCCCCATCCACTTGCACATACAAAATACTCCTGTACCAGAATGTGCACATACTTTCCAAAAAGAGTAAGAGGAAAAGCAAAGTTACTGTATTAGTTTTCTATTGTTGAGTAACAATTTATCACAAACTTAATGGCTTAAAGTAACATCCACATATTATTAATACCTCATAGTTCACCTAGGTCAGGAGTCCAGGTATGGTTTAGCTAACTTCTTTATTCAGAGTCTCACAAGGCAGAAATAAGGTGTTAGCAGAGACTGTGGTCTCATTTGAGGCTCTAGGTCCTCTTCCAAATTTACTAGATATTAGAGAATTCAGTTCCTTATGGTTGTAGGTGAGACCCTCTGATCCTACAGGCTACCTTCTATTTCCTGCCATGTGGTCCTCTTCACAAGAAGACAGTTTACTTTCTCTAAGCAGCAGAAAAACAATTCTCTGGCTTCAATCCTCCCATTCTGGCCAACTGCGGTGGTTCATTTCTGTAATTCCAGTACTTTGACAGGCAGAGGTGGGAGGATAGCGTGAGGCCCCTACTTTAAGACCAGCTTGGGCAGCATAGCAAGTCCCTGTATCTCTTAAAAAAAAAAAAAAAAGAAAAAAAAAATAGTCGGACATGGTGGTGCACACCTGTGCTCCCAGCTACTCAGGGAGCTGAAGTGGGAGGATTGCCTGAGCCCAGGACGTTGAGGTTGCAGTGAGCCATGATCATGCCACTACACTGCAGCCTGAGTGACAGAGCAAGACCCTGTCTCAAAAAAACAAAGGAAATTCCTAGTTTAATAGGAAAATTACCCTTCCTTTCCAGGGAGGTCTGACATCTTCCTTATTTTTTTAGTTTTGTATTTTCATTATTATTATCATTTTTGAGACAGAGTCTCACTGTCACCCAGGCTGGGGTACAAGGGTGTGATCACAGCTCACTGCAGCCTCAACTTTCTGAGCTCAGGTGATCCTCCTCCCTCAGCCTCCCAAGAAGCTGGAACCACAGGCATGTGACACCACATCCGGCTAATATTTATTTTTATTTTTATTAGAGACAAAGTCTTTGTTTGTTTTCCAGGCTGATCTCGAACTCCTGGCCTTAAGCAATCCTTCCACCTTGGCCTCCCAAAGTGCTGGGATTACAGGCATGAACCACCATGCCTGGCCCTGGGGACCTTCTTCAAAGGGCTCATCTGATTAAGTCAGGCTCCCCCCAAGAATAATCTCCTTTTAGATTAATTCAAAGTCAGATGATTTGAGACTTTAATAACATCTGCAAAATATCTTCACCTTTGTCATAGAATACAATCTAATTACAGGAGTGAAAACCCCTCATGTTCACAAGTTCTGTGCACATTGAAGGGCAGAAGATTTCACAGTGTGTGCCCATCAGGAGGCAAGATTCTTGGGGGACATCTTAGAATTCTGCCTATCATAGCTAATTAAATGGAAAATTTTCTTTTTTTTTTTTTTTTTTTTTTTTTTTTTTTTTTGAGACGGAGTCTCGCTGTGTCGCCCAGGCTGGAGTGCAGTGGCACGATCTCGGCTCACTGCAAGCTCCGCCTCCTGGGTTCACGCCATTCTCCCGCCTCAGCCTCTGAGTAGCTGGGACTACAGGCGCCCGCCACCTCGCCCGGCTATTTTTTTGTATTTTTAGTAGAGACGGGGTTTCACCATGTTAGCCAGGATGGTCTCGATCTCCTGACCTCGTGATCCACCCGCCTCGGCCTCCCAAAGTGCTGGGATTACAGGCTTGAGCCACCGCGCCCGGCCGGAAAATTTTCTTTGTCTCCACTTTTTCTTTGTTTATACTAAATGATTCATTAAAAAAAAACAAACCCTTTTTTTGGGTAAAGTCTATAATGAAAACAGATATTTTGAGAATTTCCTATGAACTTTTATTTTTAATAAAGTTTTAAAACCATTCCCAACGCTATTTGGTCCCATACCACTCCCTCTCTAGAAACAAGCTTACAAGCCTTAGGTCTCCAAGCCACAAGCAAAGAGGCAGTTTTGCAAACACATCTAGAATTGCTTTGTATGGCCTTCCTTTGTCAAGAAGACTGCATTTGTCCAGATGAAATTATCCAGAAGGACTTGCTTTCATACCTCACAGAGGTCATTAGTATTTTTTTTTGGAAAGATAGGGTCTTCCTCTTTCACCCAGACTGGAGTACAATGTCATAATCATAGCTCATTGTGGCCTTTATCTCCTGGGCTCAAGTGTTCCTCCTGCCTTAGCCAATAAAGTAGGTCAGACAATAGGTATACACTACCATGCGCGGCTTTTTTTTTTTTTTTTTTTTAAAGAGAAAGAGTCTTGTTATGTTGCCCAGGTGGATGTCAAATTCCTGGCCTCAATCTATCCTCCCTTCTTGGCCTCCCAAAGCACTAGGATTACACGTGTGAGCCACCATGCTCAGCCAAGGGTAATTTCTACAGAGAAACATAAAAAATGGCAGCCATTAGGCCGGGCACAGTGGCTCACGCCTGTAATCCCAGTACTTTGGGAGGCTGAGGCAGGTGGATTATCTGAGTTCAGGAGTTCGAGACCAGCTGGCCAATATGGTGAAACCCCGTCTTTACTAAAAATACAAAAATTTGCTGGGCGTGGTTGTGCGTGACTGTAATCCCAGCTACTCTAGAGACTGAGGCAGGAGAATCGCTTGAACCTGGGAGGTGGAGGTTGCAGTGAGCCGAAATCGCGCCATTGCACTCCAGCCTGGGTGACAAGAACGAAACTGCATCTCAAAAAATAAAGAAAGAAAGAAAAAGAAAAAAGAAATGGCAGCCACTGGAACCACAATTTAGGGAGAAACCAAGAAGATTGAAGATTTAGAAAAGGAAAGAGTAGTGGTGCTCACATGGTAAGAAATACCTGAACTCACTGAGAAATGCCCAGTGTAAGTGGCAAGTGAGGCCAAAATTGGCAAAAGTAGAAGCCCATGGTTGGCAATGAGGTTTGAGGGTTCATTGTCTAAGGCTTACGATTACTTAAGGAAAGGGTCCATCTCAGGATGGTATTTTCAACAGGTGGCCAGCAGGCAAGACAGCCAGCTCTCATTTCTTCTAGGGAGATTTAGGGCATTCAGTATTCATTTTGCTTGCTATATACTGATGTCCCTTTAATTTCTGTCTCATGGATATTGGTGTTAAGCTCAACGAAGCCATTTCCTTAAATCTTGCACACACACACACGCACACATGCACATGTATAGTCAGTGGAGATTGTGGAGCAGCAGCCTGTACAGTGGTTAAGAAGGTCACATCTAGATTTAGCATAGAGAAGTGATCTCAGTTAAGATAATTTACTTTTTTGAATTTCAGTTTCTCTAACTGTAAAATGGAAATAAATAAGCTAAGCTCCCAAGACTGATATGAGGAATAAATGAGATACCATAGAAAGCTTCTAACATGCCACCTATACAGCAAATGAAAGTTACTCCTATTGATTAGTAGTATTACAATATTCATTCTTGTTTTATATGAAAATATTTTTTAGAAAAAGCTCAGAGAGAGCTCACAATTTTGGAAGAGCAACTTCCCATGCTTAGAGTAACCTGGGAGAGAGGGCAGATGATCGAAAACATGACTAGACATGGAATAAGGACCCTTTGTCTTCTTTATTGCTTAAATAATGTATGGCCAGCATCCTGACTCCCTGCTTAAAAAAAAAAAAAATCATCTCCGTTTAATGATAGAGTGCTTGGGTGCTTAAGGCATTAGTACCACTGATTGAAGGGTTTGTTCTTATCATAAATGTCAAGATCCTGATTATTTTTTTCACCCTACATTTTTAACCTGCCTTTTGCCAAGGGGGAAGGACGCATGTAGGACAAGAAAACAGAGTGAAAAGAAAAGAACAGAAAGAATTTTTCCTCTCAGTTGGTCTGAATTTTAATAAAAATTTCCTTGCTTTAACAGCAGTTTTGTTTGGTTGCTTTAATTTATTTCCCCCACTGAAATACATAATGAATTGCTACAAGTCCCCATGGTGAGCTCTGTTGCAGGGGGAGTCGCTCATTAGTTCATGTGAGGTCATGGGTATTTGTGTCTAATTTACATGGCAGATATTGCAAAGATTTCTCAAATTTGATAGAGACATCAACTCACAGTCATAGTGAGATGACTGCTGAACCACAGAAAGAAAGGAAACCTGCATTTGCTTTTGATTGTTTTCATGGCCACTTTTCATGTACACATACTCCAAAAATGACTCTGAAATCACAGAAGTAAACAAAACAATTTTAAAATACATTGAGAAATATTCTTGTACTATTGTCCTTTATATAAGGGAAGGGCCAAGAAGGACTGTGAAGAAATAGACCCTCCTTTTCCATCGAATCAAGGGAGTGTCCCTAAGGAATGAAATGAATTCCAGCTTCCTAGTGCTTAACGGAATTTCTTCATTTAATTTAATAAGTGGGTAATATTTAAACTATCTTCTCACATAAATATCTCTGCGTTGTAGAGTTTCATCATGAAAATCACTGCTCCTTATGGCCTCTGAGGTCTCTTATAGCATGGAATTCCATAACATTCATTCTTAACATACAGATGCATTCTCATAGTGAGGGAAAGCCCCTCAATAGATTCTCTGACTTTACAACTTTTAGAAAGAAAAGAGGTAAGCTGGTAGGCAGCGCTAAATCGCACCAGGCATTAACCTACAACAAAAAGAACGCTGAGAATTGTATCCCACTTTTTGGACTTGGAGATTTCTTCTCCTTTGCCCTCACTTCTCCTCACAGTAAGTGAAAGTAAGTTCACCATGTCCCCCAAAGCCAAGCAACTTTTTACTTACACAACCTTACAAGTCTTTCCACATCACTTCAAGTGAAAAAGTGTCTTTGTTTTTATCTTCAAGAACAGATCCCAATATAACACCCAGACACCGTGGGCCTTTCATTACATAGCACAGTGTTAGAGCTGCTTGAAAATCAGGATGGATTCCTCGAGAAGCAGCCAGAAATCTTCTAAGTAATCTATAGCATACCCTCTACTTTTCCGGCCAAGGAGGGTGAGGCAGAGTGGGGATGGAGAAAACCATACAGAAGAGTCACAGAACATCACAATGTCTAGTGCGGGTCCATTTATTATGAAGCTGGAGAAAATGAGGCCCTGAGAAGGGAAGTGACATAGTTTAAGATCATGCATCAAGTTAGTGGAAGAGAGATCGAAATTAAGGATTAATAACAATGACAATAGCTAACATCTACTGAGCACTTATCACATGTTAAGCACTGTTTGAGGAGCTTGTCATCTACTTCCTAATTGTTTCTTTTTAAAAACCTATCAGGCCGGGCGCAGTGGCTCACGCCTGTAATCCCAGCACTTTGGGAGGCCGAGGCGGGTGAATCACGAGGTCAGGAGATCGAGACCATCCTGGCTAACACGGTGAAATCCCGTCTCTACCAAAAATACAAAAAATTAGCTGGGCGTGGTGGTGGGCACCTGTAGTCCCAGCTACTCGGGAGATTGAGGCAGGAGAATGGCGTGAACCTGGGAGGTGGAGCTTGCAGTGAACTGAGATCGCTCCACTGCACTCCAGCCTGGGCGACTGAGCAAGATTCCGTCTCAAATATACATATATCTATAGATATATATATAGATAGATATAGATATATAGATAGATATAGATATATATATAAATATATATAGATATATAGATATATCAGCTGGGTGTGGTGGCTCACCCCTGTAATCCCAACACTTTGGGAGGCTGAGACAGGCGGATCACCTGAGGTCAGGAGTTTGAGACCAGCCTGACCAACATGGTGAAACCCCATCTCTACTAAAAATATAAAATTAGCCAGGCGTGGTGGTGCACGCCTGTAATCCCAGCTACTCAGGAGGCTGAGGTGGGAGAATTGCTTGAACCCGGGAGGCAGAGGCTGCAGTGAACCAAGATCACCCCATTGCACTCCAGCCCCCGCAACAAGAGCGAAACTCAGTCTCACAAAAAAAAAAAAAAAGAGTAATGAGAGAGAGACATTAAATACTACAGCTTTCCCACCTCTTCTCTCCACCCTTTCTTAAAAGTTGTTCTATTTCTCAGAAGTAACCATTTTCAAGAGTTTCTTATAAAACTTATTTTTAAGACTTTCTTCAAGAAATGTACTAGAGGCCGGACGCGGTGGTTCAAGCCTGTAATCCCAGCACTTTGGGAGGCCGAGACGGGTGGATCACGAGGTCAGGAGATCGAGACCATCCTGGCTAACATGGTGAAACCCCGTCTCTACTAAAAAATACAAAAAAAAAAAAACTAGCCGGGCGAGGTGGCAGGCGCCTATAGTCCCAGCTACTCGGGAGGCTGAGGCAGGAGAACGGCGTGAACCCGGGAGGCGGAGCTTGCAGTGAGCTGAGATCCGGCCACTGCACTCCAGCCTAGGCGACAGAGCGAGACTCCGTCTCAAAAAAAAAAAAAAAAAAAAAAGTACTAGAAATATACCGGTATATAGATATATATGCCCTATATGTAAATAAATTACACTTTACTCTTAATTGTGTGCTTGATATTTATTAAACACACAATGAGTATTCATTTTAATGCCTGCAAAGGTATTCCACTGCATGGATGCACCATAATTTATTTAAACAGCCCTCTTTTGATGAACACTTGTGTTATTTCCAGTTTGTTAATTTGTCTGTTTTTATTTTGTTATAAGTGAATATATGCAATTGTCTTTAAGAAAAAATAAGAGAAGTGAAATTTCTGAGTCAGTGTCAATCATTTTAGTTTTTATAAATCCTGCCAGATTATCCTATAAAAAGGCTGCCTAGCTTACTCTCTTGCCATCAATGCTTGAGAGATGCTATTTTTCTATATCATAGTTAATACTAGCTATTAATCCACTTCTTAGTATTTGACAGTCTGATGAGGAAAAATAATACTGCCTTAATGCTGTTTCAATTTGAATGTCCTTAATTATAAAAAAGATTGAGCATCTTTTCTACCTTTATTGTCAATTTATATTTGTTTTTTTCTATGAACTGTCTCTTCATATGCTCTACCTAGTGTCTCCCATTGGGTTATATTACCTTTTCATATTGATTTCTAGGAGCTCTTTGTAAATTTACAATTATTCCTCTGTTGTATGTGTTGTAAATATTTGCCTCATTTGTTGAATTTTTTAAAACATTATTCATGATATTTATCATACAGAAATTTCATATTTTTGTACAGAGTTAACAACATACAACTTTTGAAGGCTGGTTTATCTGTCTTTCATTATATCTACCTATCTATCTAAATTTCCCAGTCAAGTTAGCCTCTAGAAAATATTAAATAAATTGGCTTCTAATGATATACTAATTTATGAGTATAGCTTCTGAATGGAATATTTATAAAGAGATTTCTTTTTTTTTTTCTTGAGATGGGGTCTCACTCTGCTGCCCAGGCTTGGGTGCGGTGGCGCTATCTTGGCTCACTGTAACCTCCGCCTTCCAGGTTCAAGCAATTCTCCTGTTTCAGTCTCCCGAATAGCTGGGACTACAGGCGCATGCCACCATGCCCTGCTAATTTTCGTATTTTCATTAGAGATGGGGTTTCATCATATTGATCAGACTGGTTTTTTTTTTTTTTTTTTTTTTTGACAGAGTCTCGCTCTATTGGCAGGCTGGAGTGCAGTGGCGCAATCTCGGCTCACTACAACCTCCGCCTTCTGGATTCAAGCAATTCTCCTGCCTCAGGCTCCCAAGTAGCTGGGAATACAGGTGCGTGCCACCATGCCCTGCTAATTTTTGTATTTTTAGTAGAGACAGGGTTTGAGCCACCAAGCCCGGCAAGAGATTTCTCTGTGGAGAAAAATATGTTAAAACTTCTGGCCAGGTGCAATGGCTCACACCCATAATCCCAGCATTTTGGGAGGCCAAGGTGGGAGGATCCCTGAAGCCAAGAGATCGAGACCAGCCTGGGCAACAAAGTGAGACCCTGTCTCTACAAAATAATAATAATAATACCTGTAAATGATCTCACAATCAGGCAATGAAGAACCTGAATTTAGTGCTGTAATCTTTATGTTGAATGTTATTAAATTACAGTTTAGCACTTAACCATATGATACGGTTTGGATTTGTGTCCCTGTCCAAATCTCATGTTGAATTGTAATCCCCAGTGTTAGAGGTGGGGCCTGGTAGGAGGTGATTGGATCATGGGGGTGGATTTCCCCCTTGCTGTTCTCGTGATAGTGAGTTCTCATGAGATCTGGTTGTTTAAAACTGTGTAGCACCTCCGACCTTTACTCTCTTCCTCCTTCTCCAGCCATGTAAGACTTGCCTGCTTCCCCTTCACCTTCTGCCATGATTGTAAGTTTCTGGAGACCTCCACAGCCATGCTACCTGTACAGCCCGTGGAACCATAAGCCAATTAAACCTCTTTTCCTCATAAATTACCCAGTCTCTGTTAGTTCTTTACAGCAACGTGAGAACAGACTAATACACAGTATACACTGTTGAGGGGAGAAACTCTATGTTTCTATGTGTCATACATCATACTAGGCAATATTAAGTCCTTCCTCATGTATTATCAATTAAGACTGTGAAATAGGTACTGTGGAGATAGGTATAAGATAGGCATAATTATGTTCATTTTTAACATGGAGAAATTGAGGCAAAGAGAAGTTAAATAACTTCCCTAAGGTTACACAGCTATGGAGTAGTAGAACCAGGACACAAAGTCACACTTTGCCGACTCCAAGTCTAATGGTCTTTCTGGCAGACTACAGTCAACAAATATTTATTGAATTATATTGCATTAAAAAGCTGTGCTGGATAGACTTACAAAGATAAATTAGCTGGGCACGGTGGCTCACGCCTGTAACCCCAGCACTTTGGGAGGCCGAGGCGGGTGGATCACAAGGTCAGGAGATCGAGACAATCCTGGCTAACATGGTGAAACTCCCTCTCTACTAAAAAAAAAAAAAAAAAAAAAAAAAAAAATTAGCCGGGCGTGGTGGCAGGCGTCTGTAGTCCCAGCTACTCAGGAGGCTGAGGCAGGAGAATGGCGTGAACCCGGGAGGCAGAGCTTGCAGTGAGCCGAGATCGTGCCACTGCACTCCAGCTAGGTGACAGAGCAAGACTCTGGCTCACAAAAAATAAATAAATAAATAAATAAATAAATAGGTCCCTGCTCTTAATAAGCTTTTAGTTTAATAGGAAAAACACACATGTAAACACCAAAGTATAAATGCAAGTAGAAATGTAGAAAAAAAAATGGATTTTGACTTTGGGAACTGAGAAAAAGCTCTATAAAGAAGGATTTATTTATTTATTTATTTATTTATTTATGATGGAGTCTTGCTCTGTCACCCAGGCTGGAGTGCAGTGGCACCCTCTTGGCTCACTGCAACCTCTGCCTCCGGGGTTCACACCATTCTCCTGCCTCAGCCTCCCGAGTAGCTGAGACTACAGGTGTGTGCCACCATGCCCGGTTAATTTTTTGTATTTTTAGTAGAGACAGGATTTCACCGTGTTAGTCAGGATGGTCTCAATCTCCTGACCTCGTGATCTGCCTGCCTTGGCCTCCCAAAGTGCTGGGATTACAGGCATGAGCCACTGCACCTAGCCAGAAGGAATCATTTAAATGAAGTACTGGAGAATGTATCGGGAGAGGACAGTTAAAGAAGAGAAGAGAAACGTATTCCAGGCAAAGAGAACATAAAATGAACAAAGGCCCAGAGATAATATAGCCTGAACAAAAGCTGCAGTACAGGATAAGCTTAGGCTGGTAAACTGGACCTTGTATATTATGCAAAGGACTTTGGATTCTTTTCTGTTTCTTGTGAAATATGAAATAAACTCATCTAGTTTTTACTTTATGATCACTTATAATCATTTTGGGGAGCCAAGAGTGTATTAACCTGTGTGTTAAGAAGATATCTTGGGCCAGGCATGGAGGCTCACACCTGTAATCCCAGCACTTTGGGAGGCTGAAGCAGGAGGATTGCTTGAGCCCAGGAGTTTAAGACCAGCTGGGGCAACACAGTGTGACCCCACTTCTACACACACACACACACACACACACAGTTATTAATTAGCCAAGGCAGTGTACCATGCCTGTGTTCCCAGCTAGGATGAGGTGGGAGGATTGTTTGAGTCCAGGAAGTCAAGGCTGCAGTGAGCTAGGTTCACATCACTGTACTTCAGCCTGGGTGACAGAGAGAGATCTTGTCTCAAAAAAAAAAAAAAGAAAAAAAAAAAAAAGATATTTGGCAAACATGTAAAATGGCCTTGCAAAAATGATGGAAATTGAGGTATGGAGAAATACTGCTTTTCATATCTACAAGAATTTTTTTTTTTTTTTTTTTTGAGACGGAGCTTCGCTCTTGTTGCCCAGGGTGGAGTGCAATCGTGTGATCTTGGCTCAATGCAACCTCCGCCTCCCAGGTTCAAGCAATTCTCTTGCCTCAGCCTGCTGAGTAGCTGGGATTACAGGCATGTGCCACCACGCCAGCTAATTTTGTATTTTTAGTAGAGACAGAGTTTCTCCATTTTGGTCAGGCTGGTCTCGAACTCCCAACCTCAGATGATCTGCCCGCCTCAGCCTCCCAAAGTACTGGGATTACAGGCATGAGCCACCTGGCCCGGCCCATATCTACAAGAATTTGAACTTTCAAGTGACTCACAAATTTTCATTCCTTTCAGAAAATAATACCTGACATTAGTGCTCATTCTATGCCAGTGACTTGTTTTTCTTAACATTTTGCATGTTTTATTAACTCATTTAACTCAGTAGCAATTCATTCAAACCTCAAAATAACCGTCAAAGGCAGGATTGTAATCCCCACATTACAAACGAGAAAACTGAGGCACGGAGAGGTTGACTACACCCAGGTTGAAATCTTAGGTTGTCTGGCTCCAGAGTTTGTGCTCTTAACCCCAGTTTTTATACTCTCTATTTATGAAACATGCAAGAGACTTGCCTCCCACATAGCTTCTACAAGGGCTGGCCAGCCTTTGCTTACGTGCTGTCACTGTTCAGATCATTCTATTCTGGCACAGTTTAAATCTTCAGAGTCCTGCCTCATATTGCACCCAAGTCTACCTCCTTATAACTATGAAGCAAATGTTTAAAGTCAGTTAGCAAATTTCACCACTCCCAACTCCACTGAGGTAAGCAGAATGGTCCACTGAAGATGTCCATATCCTAATTCCTAAAACATGGGATTATATTACACAGTAAAAGATGTTTTGCAGATGTACTATAGTAAGGTTAGGGACTTTAAAATTAGAGGGATTGACCTCGATTGGCCAGGTGGGTGAATCTAATCACTTGAGTCCTTGAAAAATAGAGAACTTTCTCCATCTGGAGGCAAGACAGATGTAGCAACAAGGGAAGTCAGAAAGACTCACAGCTTGAGAGGCATTCAACCAGTTGATGCTTAAGGAAGGCCAGTTGGAAAGCATGAGAAGGAATGAGGGTAACATTTAACTCCAAAGACTAACCCTTATTTGACAGCCAGCAAGGAAACTGGGTCTTCAGTCCTACGACCCCAAGGAACTGAATTCTACCAATAACCTGAATGAACTTAGAAGTCTATTCTGCCCCAGAGCCTCCAATAAGGAACATAACCCCACCAAAACCTTGATTTCGGACTTGTAAGACCCTAATCTGAGAACCTAGCCAAGCCCACCCAAACTTCTGACCTACAGAACTGTGATGTAATGAGTGTTGTTTTAAGCCACTAAGTTTGAGTAATTTGTTATGGCAGCAATAGAAATCGAATACGATCACCAAGTCTTCTCTTCCTAATTCCTTTATATTCCTGACGCCACAGCGTTTTCATCCTCTTACCATCAAGTCTACAACATTTGATCATATTCCAATTTGTCTATGACCCTCTGAAAAGGGTAACACCCATTGTCACCACCTGATCCTGCTGATCAATGTTAGCATCACTAAGACAAGGATAAACCAGACCTTGGGTTCCTCCCTACGGGATCCAACAGGAGGCACACAGAAGTATCCATGAAATAGTCTTGCCAAAAATGTCTATAAACACTATCAAACTTTTAGAGCAAGTGTCAAGTGAATAAAAAATATAGGGAATAGAGAAAAAAGTTAAATGGAACCCAAGAGAGCAATCAGAAAATCCAGAATATAAGAAGAAGTGGCCTTTTTAAGAAGGCAATGGGAGGGAATAATTGAGGGGAGACTACTCTAGTTTAAAAGATATTTGAGGGACATTACAAACAAATGTAGTGAACCTGCATTGGCTGGTACTTCAATTGAATTAAATGTCTCCAAGGCAGCCTGGGAAATTTGAATATGGACAGGATATTAGATGATAATAAGAAATTATTGTTAATTTTGTTAGGTGTAATAATACCATTGTGGTTATATAAGAAAATGTGTGCCAGGCACAGTGGCTCATGCCTGTAATCCCAGAACTTTGGGAGGCCAAGGTGGGCAGATCACCTGAGGTCGAGAGTTCAAGACCAGCCTAACCAACATGGAGAAATTCCATCTCTACTAAAAACACAAAAATTAGCCAGGGTGGTGGCGTGTGCCTTTAATCCCAGCTATGAGGGAGGCTAAGCCAGGAGAATATGTTGAACCCAGGAGGCAGAGGTTGCAGTGAGCTGAGATCGTACCACTGCACTCCAGCCTGGGTGACAGAGCAAGACTCCATCTCAATAAATAAATAAATTAATTAAAGCTATGCTTTTCAGATTTATTGCATATGTAAATCTGCTCAGCGTATTTTATGACATTTTTCCAATTATTGATACATATTTTGATTCAATATGGTAAAGGACAAAGCCCTGTCATGCTTCACTGAATACTTTTATCCAGTAATTAACATTCTCTAGAGAAAGGTAAAATATAACTTACATTTAGATTTAGAGATTAGAGATTTAGAGACTGCCATGTGCTTTCACAATGCAATCAAATTTAAACCTTACATCTCACCTATGAGTTGTCTTATTATAGATGAGTAAACAAAGGCTCAAATAAGTTAAGGACAAAAAAAAAAAACATATAGGGTCAGGCACAGTGGCTCACGCCTGTAATACCAGCACTTTGGGAGGCCAAGTCAAGTGGAGCCCCTGAGGTCAGGAGTTCAAGACCAGCCCTGCCAACATTGTGAAACCCCATCTCTACTAAAAATACAAAAATTAGCCAGGCGTAGTGGTGGGTGCCTGTAATCCCAGCTACTTGGGAGGCTGAGGCAGGAGAATAGCTTGAACCCTGGAGGCGGAGGTTGCAGTGAGCCCAGATCGCACCATTGCACTCCAGCCTGGGTGACAAGAGCAAAACTCTATTTAAAAAAAAAAAAAAAAGTTAAGGACAAATACCTTTTCTTGACGTGACTGGGCAACATTTGGAAGAAAGAGATTGAAAACAAAGGCGTGCAAAGGGGATAGAGGTATATATACACGTATGGATAAAAGATTGCCTGAGGTGTGATTAAGCAAAGAAAGATGAGAAGATAGACAAATGTAGAGATTCAGACTCCTCTGGTGAAAGAAAGGAGTTGGTGGGGAAGAGATAGGTTGGTTCATTTTGCTGGCCAACTGGGGACACAGAACATTCACAAATCAGTTTCTCCACTTGTAAAATGCAGTTAAGATCCAGATTTGCAAGTTTCTTGATAGGATAGACAAGATAATGTATGTAAGGCACGTGTCCCGGTGCTTGTCCTGTGGTAGGCACGCAATAGGTGTTACTTACCACTCAGACTCCCCAGTTCCTTGAAACTTCCAGTGCACCAGAATCAGACTTCCATTTTCCTAAGGCTCTTCACCACGACCCTATGATTTTGTTATCCACCACTTGGAGGGTCCCTATTGTTAGGTTTGTAACAAGGGTGGCAAATATTTGGATATTATGCTTTCTACCACAGAACTTCTTCCTGTTCTGTCTTCCCATTGTTCTCCCATGGCTATTTTTCCTCTGCCCCCCTATGGCCCCTTTCCTGTGGTGTACAACGTTTGAAGACCATCAGAGCATATTCTTCAATGTCCTTTAATAATGCCCTTTTATTTCATGTTTACAGTAATTAAAGCTTTTTTCTGTTCATTTTCTCATTTCACTTTCATAATAATTCAGTGAAATAGGCAGAGCAGTGGCTTGATCCATCAAGGAAACTGAAACTCAAAGATGTACATGACTTACCCAAAGTCATACAGCAAGTAAATGGCTGAACTGAAACTAAACCAAAGTTGTGTGATTCTAAATCCTCTGGTACTTGAAATACAACACCAAGTCATCAGCTGTGGATCAGAAACCCAAACGGCACCACTAAAAGCTACACACAACCATTTGTTTTTCCTAGATAACGCTGGCCGTCTTCCATGTGAAATATCCACATAATACATTGACTTTCTAAAGAAAAGTAAAGCCAATGTATTTCTATAGGAAGTCACAAACATTTGAGGTGCAAAATGCAACTGCTCTACTCCATAGATGGATAATCATTTTGGAGAAAGCTATTTCCATCATCTTTATAAATGTTTGTAAAAACATTTTTCTGTGCTTATAAAAAATGGTGCTCTGAATATTCTTTTTTTCCCCTTTATATTATATTACATTCTGCAAGCTTTTTTTTTTTTTTTTTTTTCCTTTAAGCCTGTCTCTAAAAGGACCTCTACAGAAGTTAATGTCTGGAGTAAGATTTGCTTTCAAGGTGTGAATAAAGTAGGACTGTCTTGGATCCTTTAGGTCAGTTGATCAAATACAAAGTCCAGTATCTTCTGACATAAAAATTCTGCCCAGCATATCTTTTCATTTTAATGGGAGAAATAGAAATGTGGCTACATGCACCAACAGTTAATCTTTGGCATTTTGATTTTATTTTGTTATAATGATTAATCTCTTATTGGAATAAAGTAACTCCGAGGTCATTGCATGTGAATGTCTTATTCTTGAAACAAAGGGTCTACACTAATATACTACTTAGTTAAAACAAAAAGAAAACATTTGTGAATGTCATTAAATGTTTTGTTTTTTGTTTTTGTTTTTGAGACGGAGTCTTGCTCTGTCGCCAGGCTGGAGTGCAGTGGCGTGATCTCAGCCTCCGCCTCCCAGATTCAAGCAATTCTCCTGCCTCAGCCTTCTGAGTAGCTGGGACTACAGGTGCGCACCACTATGCCCAGCTAATTTTTGTAATTTTAGTAGAGACAAGGTTTCACCATGTTGGCCAGAATGGTCTCGATCTCTTGACCTCGCGATCCACCTTCCTCGTCCCCCCAGAGTGCTGGGATTACAGGCATAAGCCACTGCGCCTGACCCTCATTAAGAGTCTTCTTTGAAAGAATGGCATATGTATTAAAGAATCAACAGTATTTGTGCCAACACTCCATTCAATTGCTGTGGCAATGGATAATTAGATAAAGCCCTCGCCGTGAAAGAGAATACAGTCAAAAAACAGTCAAAATGCATGTTAGTGCATTAAAATTATAATAATTTTAGTGCATGGTGAAGGTAGCACTTAAAATCATTGGGGAAAAATGAGCTTTTCAAGAAATAGTATAAGGAAAATTAGCTATTCATTTGAGAAAATTAAATGGTTAGCCCTCTGTCTCATACCAGGCTACCTTGGAGACATTTTTAATTCAATTGCAGTAGCGGCCAATGCAGGTTCACTACATTTGTTTGTAATGTCCCTCAAATATCTTTTAAACTAGCGTAGTCTCCCCTCAATTATTCCCTCCCGTTGCCTTCTTTAAAAAATAAAAGCCACTTCTTCTTATATTCTGGATTTTCTGATTGCTTTCTTGGGTACCATTTAACTTTTTTTCTCTATTCCCTATATTTCCTATTCACTTGACACTTGCTCTAAAAGTTTGATAGAGTTTATAGACATTTTTGGCAAGACTATTTCATGGATACTTCTGTGTGCCTCCTGTTGGATCCCATGAGGAGGAACGCAAGGTCTGGTTTATCCTTGTCTTAGTGATGCTAACATTGATCAGCAGGCTCAAGCCAGCATTACTGCCTGAGTTCTGCCTCCTGTCAGATCAGTGACTGAATTAGATTGCCCGCCACTCACTCCCTGCTGTGTGATCTAGGTCCCAACAGACCACGGACCAGTATCGGTCTGCAGTTCAGGGGTTGGGGACCCCTGGTTTAAAGAACTAAATATAAATATAAATAAATACAAAGGGTATCGATACACTAATGGTGGTAATGTAAATTGATCCAGCCACTTTGGAGGGAAAAACGGCAATTAAATGCACATACCCCGTGACCCAACAATTGAACTTCTACACAGTTACCCTAGAGAAATATTGATACACATGTGCATAAGGGGAATTGCCTAGGATGCTCACTGCAACATTCTTTATAAGAGTAAACAAATTGGAAACAACCTAAATATTCACCAGTATAGAAATGGTTAAATAAAACTTTCATGCATCCAAACAATGGAATACTATATTGCAGTTTAAATGCAACAGTTTGTTTTTTAAAAGATGGAAGAAAAATATAGATCCATAAGTAGCAACATGGAAAGTTATCCAAGATATATTGTTAGATGAAAAAGCTATTCACTAAAGAATGTACAGAAAAAAGTGATTTTACTTTTATAAAAATAAATACTGTACTATTTAAGTGTATGTACATTTGTTTTCATAAGTGCAGAGAAAAATGTCTAGATGGAAACACAGCAATCTGTAACTGTGAGTATTTCTGGAGAATGGGTTGGAGACAAAGTCTGAAGGTAATAAGGTATTATTAGAAGATTTTGGCCGGGCGCGGTGGCTCAAGCCTGTAATCCCAGCACTTTGGGAGGCCGAGACGGGTGGATCACGAGGTCAGGAGATCGAGACCATCCTGGCTAACATGGTGAAACCCCGTCTCTACTAAAAAATACAAAAAACTAGCCGGGCGTGGTGGCGGGCGCCTGTAGTCCCAGCTACTCGGAGGCTGAGGCGGGAGAATGGCGTGAACCCGGGAGGCGGAGCTTGCAGTGAGCTGAGATCCGGCCACTGCACTCCAGCCTGGACGACAGAGCGAGACTCCGTCTCAAAAAAAAAAAAAAAAAAAAAGAAGATTTTTATGGTGACCATGTTTTCATTTGATAGTTACATAATTTTTAAATGATAAAAGCACTCACTGCAAATGATGCTACAAGCCCTTAGGAAGGTGTGCCCCTACCTCCTTCCCAAGTTGACAATTAACTGAAAGAAAAGGTGAAAGGAAGAGAAAGTCCACATAGAGACTTGCCATCTAGAATCAATTCTTCATAGTAAAGTTCCATGGCAGAAAATCCTGCATGGTCATTCTAATCTCTCATGACCTCCTCCCCTAAAATATATTTTTAGCCTCCTCTTTTTGATTAGGACATTAATTCAAGTAGATGTAGTGTAAAGTGCAATGTATCACCTACTAGAGAGTAAATTCAATGAGGGCAGATACCATGCCAGTCTTAGTCAACTTGGTGTCCCTGGTTCAGCACAGTCCTTGGCACCTGGATGTGTTTGCTAGACATTAGCTCTAACTTGGCCGGGCACGGTGGCTCACGCCTGTAATGCCAGCACTTTGGGAGGCCGAGGCAGCTGGATTACCTGAGGTCAGGAGTTTGAGGCCAGCCTGGCCAACATGGTGAGACTCCATCTCTACTAAAAATACAAAAAAATAGCCGGGCGTGGTGGTGCACACCTGTAGTCTAGCTACTGAGGCAGAAGAATCACTGGAACCCAGGAGGCAGAGGTTGCAGTGAGCCGTGATCGTGCCATTGCACTCCAGACTGGGTGACAGAGAGACTCCATCCCAAAAAAACAAAAAACAGAAAACAAAAAAGAGAGAGGGAGAGAGATTAGCTCTAACCTAACTGTGTCTGTATTCTTATCTTTATTGTCACAAACAGCTCCATTCTGCCTCTAGCACATTTATTCAATGGATATGTATAAGACTCCTCCTATGTGCCTGGCACTGTACATTAAATATTTGCTATATAAATGTTGAATGGGGCCGGGCGCGGTGGCTCAAGCCTGTAATCCCAGCACTTTGGGAGGCCGAGACGGGCGGATCACAAGGTCAGGAGATCGAGACCATCCTGGCTAACCCGGTGAAACCCCGTCTCTACTAAAAAATACAAAAAACTAGCCGGGCGAGGTGGCGGGCGCCTGTAGTCCCAGCTACTCGGGAGGCTGAGGCAGGAGAATGGCGTGAACCCGGGAGGCGGAGCTTGCAGTGAGTTGAGATCTGGCCACTGCACTCCAGCCTGGGCCACAGAGCGAGACTCCGCCTCAAAAAATAAATAAATAAATAAATAAATGTTGAATGAAGGAAAATACCTATTAGCATCCATTAATACAATGGCATCAAAGTGCATCCATTTATAAGCTTAACTAGTTGACTGAATGGGAAGGAACAGACAAATGGGGACATGGCACAGTAAACAGAGATTGAAAGAAAGGAGACCTGAGTGCTGTACCCTGGGAGGCCATGCAAGGAGGGGCACCAGCAGGGTGGCAGTCCCTTTTCTAGCACCTCATTATTGATACCATGAGCAGAGTAACACATACCGCTTCCTGTATGTATTCATTTGACAACTTAAGATTAAACAATTAATCTGGCTGAATACCTTAGTCCCTATCCTCCAGGAGAGCATACAGTAGGGGGTGGAATGAAAAAATGTGGGCTTTGGGTTAGGTTTAAACTATTGCTGTTGGGAGATTCCAGGCAAGTTGCTGACCTGTCTGACCTTCAGTGAAATAGGATGATGACCCCTCTGATAAAGAGTTATTTTGTATTTTTAAAACACCCTCTTGTAAAATGCCTGGTACTTAGTAGGTATTCAGTAATTGATAATTAAAATTATTAATTAACCTACAGGTTTAATCTTACATTCTAGCTGGGGTGAAGGTAAGAAAGGGGGAAAGACCATAAGATAATTACCTCTAATGGAAAGCAGAGTCAAATATGTGTTCGCATTGGGAAGGGGGACACAAGGTTGTAGACCCAGAGAAAAATAAAATACCTTCCAACTAACTGTGGGGATTGGGGAAGGCTTCCCAGATAATGTGGCATTTCAAATTGGGCCTGAGGGGATGAGGAGGATTTCTATAGGCAGAGAAGGGATAAGGTATGTGACTGTGCACTCTCTTGTCCTATAAACACAAAAGTATCCCTGTAGCAGACACAGAATGAAATTTGTTAGGGTGATAAAGAAAAGCAGAGAGACGCAGTTAAGATTATGTCTCTATAACAGCAAACATACATTTGGCAGCAAATAAATGGATCATCATGACTCACTTGGTTTCTCCAGACTCAGGAGAAGAAAATGAAAAAAGAATTGGAGCTGAATGTCAGGATAAAATTGTTTTACTAGAAAGATGGTTTTGATTGTGAGACAATCTCCCAAGGAAAAGAAAAGAATCCCTTGCTCGTGCATTCTATTATCTAGAAAGTATCTTGGATACAGTTGAATCTTTTGATTATACAATTGAATGAAAACTCTTAAGACAAGAATGAAGAACAGACATTCCCTTGGAGATTGTGCTCTGACAGGCTAGACAGTAGCCCTGCCCATAGACACTACAGCATTCTGTACAACAAACATAATCTAAATCTCACTGCCCAACTGGACCTTTTACTATATACTCTCTTATACAGTGTTTCGTGGGCCTGCGTTATCCCCAGTAGATTGCAGGCCGTCTGAGCTCAGGAATACTGTTACCTGTTTTCCCCAGAATTTAGCATCGTCCAAGACACACAGTCCCCTGAGCTTAGGTTTCTCCATTCAGTCATCTCTCCAGTTATTCTAAGTCTTTATTACAAGGTGACGAACTTGAGTGAAAACAGGACCCACATTAGCTCATTCGTAATTGTTTTCTGGGTGGCTGATCTTAGCCCCTGAGTTTCTAATTATCAGGTAGACAGAGAATAGCCTCCATTTTCAGCTCCTCTACAATATGCAGCAACAGATTTTTTCCTCTAAGACCAAGAGAGGAGGGAAATACAGAATTTGAGCAAATTCCTAAGGGTGCAGTACCATAAAGTCACATAATATGAGTAAACTCAAGGAGAGGGGTTGCTTTATAGGGTTACCATTGGGTCACGCAAAAGGCCATCATACGGCCATGAATCCATGAAAGTTCTTCTTTGAGCCTGTCCCTAACCTGTGCGCATTGGAAAGAAAAGACCCAGCTTCCCCTTTGCCTGAAAGGGCGGTCTGTGTTGTGTCCTACAGCCTTTTGCTAGTGGCTGCTGTGAGGGCCCATGAGGGTCCCTGAGCATTCCAGGAGTGGAATTGATTGGGGAATCAAAGAGTGTGGCTTGGACAAGTGGGCAGAGCATGACTTGTCAGTTGTGAGACACCATCTTTTAGCCTCCTCTCCTTTTCCAGAAGGTTGACTATACCTTTAATTAACTGTGGAAACTTGTCACAAGGGAGCTTGTTAAAAATGCAGAATCACAGGATCCCCTTTTAACAAGATCCCCAGGTGATTCATATGCACAGTAAAGTTGGAGAATCACTGCCTTAAGCCCTCTAGGCCTGTTTCTGCTTCCCTTAGATGGGATTGAGGACACCAACCTATCCCTGAGACTACTGGCTGTGGGTAGCAGACGAGATAACCTGGGACACCACTGTCCTGGAGCCGGCTGTTAGATTTTCAGGAGTTTTGTGAGCTGGTGGTTCAGTTGCTGCTAGTTTGAACTTGGGCTACGATGGGAGTATTTACACCACAACAATATGCAGACCCTACACATCGGGGCTTTTCATTTGTTTTCAGAGATGCACTTTATCTGTACTCCATCCTAGGATCCTTTTCCAGGTAATACCCAAGACCTGTGAGCTGGGGAGTCTGCCATGTCTAGCACAAGAAGGACACTTGCAGATCACTAGGGGTGTTCAGAAGTGGGGACATCGGCTTGAATTTGGACCCACGGTCTGGATACCAAAACAGGAAAGGTAAGGGCAGAGCCTCTCCATTTGGGCTCTCCTCAGTTCCTTGGCGCTTAACTCAACAGCTGGAGCTCATTACTCTACCCCTTACCCACTAGCTGCTCAAAGGCCTTGTTTTGTTATGCTGCAGAGGGTCTGCACTTCGGCAGCAAAGGAAGCCATGCCCAGCATAGTGCCACTGGGTTCTGTCCTAGGAACCTTTGAAAAGAACTTTTCAAATCATTAAGGAAATGAAAATGAAAACAAACCCTGAGGGAGGAGAAAATCCACCTACTAGCTAGCTTACTTAACACAGACTGTGCGTTAATGGGACAGTAAGATCACACCAAAAGGAAAAAAGCATTTTAGCCATCCAGCTCCCTGTTCACACAGGGCAAAGATAAACTATGTGGTTGTGGAACGTTTGCATGCTTCAACATTTTGCAAGAGGATGATCTATCTCTCAGAGGTACCATAAGGATTTTGTGATCCTGAGGTTGCTATGGTGGCTGCTTTTGTGTTGAATAACAAAGTGCTATATAAACTTGGGCAAATCTGCATAAATTATATCTCGCCTATGACTCCATGGTTCTCTAACTTACACACCCTGATCCATAATTGAAGAAACATGCTTGGCCATAGAGCAATGGGGCATAGACATATGTTGCACCAGCAAGGGTGCTTCCCAGGTAGTTTCATCAAGTAGGCTATTTATTTCCCTCTAGTTAAACAGTTGTTAATTGCCAAAACACCTTTTCTGAAATTATTTTGCAAGTCTTTTAGCACAAACACTATTGATGAGGCACACTTGGTATTTTTCAGAGAATACAAAGCACAGCCAAGTAAGCATGTTTCCATTTTGATGCACAGAAATCTAATACTCTTCTATTACTTACATTCAGTCCATATTTATGACAAAATGAGGTTTTCGTATAAAATAAAAACCTGAAACTTACCACTATGCTGTGCCTCTGTCTTTTATCTCTTGCCCCTCTGAGCTGCAACATTCCATGGAATCCAGAATTATATTATCGCAGCCTAACTTCCTTTTGTCCAAGCAGAGCATATTGCAGTTCTCCAAAAGTAATGCAATATTATCAGTTCCAAGCACCTCCCCACTTTCACCCCCCTCCCTTTTTAAAATGCCATTACTTTTCAAGAAGATATGTCAGTATAACAGAGTGTGTATTTCTAGCTAGCTTGCAGCCTCGGAAAAGGGGTTTGGGCTGGGCGCGGTGGCTCAAGCCTGTAATCCCAGCACTTTGGGAGGCCGAGACGGGCGGATCACGAGGTCAGGAGATGGAGACCATCCTGGCTAACACGGTGAAACCCCGTCTCTACTAAAAAACACAAAAAAACTAGCCGGGCGAGGTGGCGGGCGCCTGTAGTCCCAGCTACTCTACTCGGGAGCGTGAGGCAGGAGAATGGCGTAAATCCGGGAGGCGGAGCTTACAGTGAGCTGAGATCCGGCCACCGCACTCCAGCCTGGGCGACAGAGCGAGATTCTGTCTCAAAAAAAAAAAAAGGGGGCGGGGGTTTGAAGTGTGTGTCAAACATATTTCACATACCCCTGTTCCTTGCTTTAGGTCAGTAGACGACCAGGAGGTGACATTTTCCCAGAAGCAAGATAACTACATGCCAGTTTTCACAGAGCAATGGTGTGTTGTTCTTCACTTTTTGTTCTGATGTCCAAGATCACACCTAAGTCATGCACCTTTTTTTACTCTCTTCTGGAAATGTAGCCAACCGACCATCTACACAAAGACAACCTCCAGCTGGGAAAGCCACTCTCATCTCAGAGGTGAGTGGACCATGGCGATGAGTCATGAGAGCTCACAAATGGCAAAACCAGGTGTCTGGGTTTCCAGATGATATTAAAGGATCTCTGTAACATCACTGGGACTTGAGTGGGATTGAACTCCTGCTCTGCACCAACTGCAACAGGGAAACGCATGCAGGCGTTTCTGATTTTCCTGTTGCATTCTTTCAGACAGCCAACTTTTACAGAGAGTAGCCGCATGATTGGAGCCAGAGATTTCACTTGGCCCTGAGCCACCAGCACTAACACATGTCTGAGGACTCACAGCTGCCTCACTAGTGGCTTCTCAGCACCTCCGCTGCAGATGTGGGCTTTTCATGCTGTGTAATGTCTGTTTCTCAAGCTTCTGTGAGAGAGAGCAAGACAGAGAAAAGAACCGATAGGCATCAGCTCCAACAAGTGCCCACTCACAGGTGGAAGAATATCCAGGAAGCAGGTTGGGCTAAACCCCACACTGCTAGGCATTAATCAGGTTCTCCAAGGTAGCAGGGTCTGACGGACCAATGTTGGCCCCAATCCCATCCCTGCAAAATCCCAATCTTAGCTCTCCAAAGCCCCCAAGTCATCGGCAAAAGCCGTTCGGCCCTGACACTAATCATTGCCCGTGCCCAGCAAAGCCTGGGACAGTACCTGATCCATTTCCTTGCCTGTGAGATGAAGTTCATCAATTGTCAATGTCTAATGACAAGCAAATGATAAGCAATGGGCCTTGCTCCTTGTCTGAAATGTCATGGAGGCATCTGCAGGCTGGATGGTCACCACGTTTTCCGGTACATAGGGCAAACGAGATCTGAGGTCTAGTTCTAACATGTCACTGACATGCTGGCTAACCTTTGGCAGGTCACTTTTGCTCCGTGACTCAGTTTTCTCATCTCTACAAGGAGGAAGTTGGATTAGATCACCTCCAATGCAACTTCCAGTTCTGCTATTGAGTGATTCTGTGTTGCACACACTGGCTTTACAGCTAGGCTGCCTCAAATAGTCACTAGGAAGTTCTTCTTTATGCTGTGTGCCCATCTCAGACCAACTTGGTTATAAAATAAGTAAAGTCTCAGCAATAGGCCGGTGGCAGCAAGAAGCAACAAGCTCAGCCCACACAGCAAGAACGTTTGCCACCACATGGTATTTTCTCAAACAGTTTCCAGACACATCTGCACAGCACCTAGACAGAAAGCAACAAGAACACACATGAACTTCATGGGTGGTCTTCTCAAGATGTGCAAAAACATTGAGGATATAAACTCACCAGGTCTATCTTCACTCCCACCCCTGGAAGACACGGGATTCCATTAACACCAGGCCCTGCCTTGGTTGCAACAATCCACCAGCCTAGAGTCTGTAGTTACCTCATACCCTAAAATCAACTCAGCTTTGTCCCCTATGTCTCAGATCTCCTTGGTCCCGAGTTAGGGGGTGAATTATCTGCCACCACTTTCTCTAAAACAGCTGGGTGTAGAGCCCACCTTTGCCTTAAGTACTGGAAAGTGAGCCCACCATTCAGCCTGCAAACACTACCATGACATTTCAGATAAAGAGCAACAATTTCAGCTCTAGTTCTAGCTGTGTTACTGACATGCTAACTAACCCTTGGCAGGTCACTTTTGTTCTCTGTGACTCGGGTTTCCCATCCGCATCTCTACAAGGAGGAAGTTGAATTAGATGACCTCCAAGGCCACTTCCTGTTCTGATACTGAATGATTCTGTTATAGGACATGCCTCCAACATGGAGCAGGGCCATAAGAGCCCTGGCCTAGAAGTCTAGCACTGCCACTCACTAGCTGTGATTCTCCAACTTGTTAAGGTAGCAAGGACCTTGAAGTCATGGGGACCTTTGTGGAATACTATAAAATAGAGATATCTGGCCAGCCGTGGTGACTCACTCCTGTAATCCCAGCACTTTGGGAGGCTGAGGCAGGCAGATCACCTGAGGTCAGGTGTTTGAGACCAGCCTGACCAACATGATGAAATCCCATCTCTACTAAAAACACAAAAATTAGCCAGGTGTGGCAGCGGGTGCCTGTAATCCTAGATATTCGGGAAACTGAGGCAGAAGAATCACTTGAACCTGGGAGGCAGAGGTTGCTGCGAGCCGAGATCACGCCACTGCACTCTAGGATGAGCCAGAGTGAGCCTCCGTCTCAAAAACAAACAAACCAAAAAAAAAAAAAAAAAAAAATAGCGATATCTATTTTTACCACCAAACACATTTGGTTTTTTATTTATGTACATGCCTCTTTATCGGAAAAACAATAATTTCAGTATCTGGAACATTTAAGAAATTATGTGTTAATATTTTTAAGTTTTCTGTTACACTCAATTGCTTGTGTCTTGCTTAGTTTTTCACCTACAATCCATCATCTGTACAAGGCCTTACCTGGTGCTTTCCCTGTTCCTGCCCCCATTCCGCTCCATTATCCCTCTCTCATTCATTAACCCTATCAGTCACTCTGGCCTCCTTTTAACTCCTAGAATATTACTAACATTCATCCTCAGGGCCTTTGCACTTGCTCTTTTCTCTATCTGGAATTATCACTTCTTTCAGGTCAAATAAATGTCACTTTCTCAGTAGGGTTTTCCATGGCTTCCCCACCAAATAAACATTCCAAACCCCATTCATACTTTCTATTCCCTTTGTTCCTTTGCTCACTTTTTTCTCGTTAGCCTTCATCACTGACATACCATACATTTTACCTATTTGTCGTATTTGTTGTCTCTTTCCCCAATTAGAACATAAGCTCCATGAGGCCAGGGATTTTTTGTTTTTTGTTTTTTTCCACTGCTGTTTCAGTGCCAAGAACAGTACCTGGTACAGAGAAGGCACTCAGAAGCTATATGTTGAATGAATGAAGGACTGGGAGCAGGCACCAAATTATTTAATAAATATTTATGGGAGAAAAAATTATAGTTGAAAAGATGTATCAAATTAATCTGCAAACTGGGAAAGCCTTCCTTTATCCTTAGTGAGTGACTGACATTTCAGTCCAGTTCTGGGAACTTTAGGGAGCCTCAGGGGCAGAGTTTGAGAGCCCTGAGTGTAAATGCCCTCCTGCCATACTGTATGTTCTGACTTACATTGCCTAATCTTGTCAGCTGCCTTGCCAATCAAGAATACACACTTCTGGCTGGAAACATCCAGTAATATGTTAGAAGATGGAGTCCCCTAGACATAAAAGAAACCACGGAAAATGTTTTCTGAGTGCAAAGCTCTATGCTTGAATACATTTCTGGCACTATCAGCAAAGCTCACAACCACCCTGTGAGGTGAGGAGCATTTTTTCTCCTGTTTTTCAGGTGGGAAAACTGAGCCTAAAGGAGACAGTTTTTTCCCTGGGTGTGCACAGCAAGAAATGGTGAGGTGAGGCTTTAAATCTGAGCCTGAAACACTAAGCTCTACCCTCTTTCTTTTTTTTTTTTTTTTTTTTTTTTTTGAGACGGAGTCTCACTCTGTTGCCCGGGTTGGAGTGCAGTGGCCGGATCTCAGTCACTGTAAGTCTGCTTCTCCTGGTTTACTTATTCTCCTGCCTCAGTCTCCCGAGTAGCTGGGACTACAGGCACCTGCCACCTCGCCTCGGGCTAGTTTTTGTATTTTTTAGTAGAGACGGGTTTCACTGGGTTAGCCAGGATGGTCTCGATTCTCCTGACTCCAGGATCCCACTCGGCCCTGCCTCCCAAAGTGCTGGCATTACAGGATTGAGCCACTGCGCCCCCCCCCCTTACTTTCTTATCTCCTATTGCCTGCTTTCTTCCTGCTGCTGAAGTCCTCTCTTTACTCCCAACCCCCAAGCCTGGAAATTTGCATTTGGAGATTAAAATATGTAGATGTGACCAGGCGTGGTGACTCATACCTGTAATCCCAGCACTTTGGGAGGCCGAGGCAGGCAGATCACCTGAGGTCAGGAGTTCGAGACCAGCCTGATCAACATGGAGAAAACCTGTCTCTACTAAAAAAAAAAAAAAAAAAAAAATTAGCTGGGCGTGGGGCATGCCTGTAATCCCAGCTACTTGGGAGACTGGGGCAGGGGAATCGTTTGAACCTGGGAGGCCGAGGTTGGGTTAGCTGACATCACACCATTGCACTCCAGCCTGGGCAACAAGAGTGAAACTCTGTCAAAAACAAAACAAAACAAAACAAAAACCTGTAACTCCACCCTGGTCTTTCGCCAATTTACTGGAGCAAGTTACATAATCAGAACCCCAGTCACCTCAAGTATTCACAAAAAAGAGAGATATGATCCACTTCTTAGCATTGTCATGAGGATGAAATGAGATAATATTCAGGAATGGGCCAAGCCCAGTGCCTGACACCTAATAGCAACTTAGTAAATGTACGTTTCTTTCCTGCCTTTTCAGCCTCAGACATGAGCACCCTCTTCTTTGTAGTTACTTCCAACCCCAAGGACACTGCTTGATGAGTAGCCGGGGAGGAGAACTTCTCCACCTTGAGAGATGATCTGCTTTTCCCTTTTATTCGTTGCTTTCCCTGTCACTCACTTTGATTGCCCTTAAAGGTATGGAATTTCAAGAAGTGAAGATGACCTAAAAAAATCTGACTCTTCTTAAAAATGAGGAAAATCCAGAAATTCATTATGCTGTAATGAAGAATGCTTAGCATTTTCCTTCTTTTTGATAATTGATGCATGACCAGTCAGATCTTAAATGTGCTGATTCTAGATGAGATGAACTAATCAAAATTAACATCGTCAAAAGCAACTCATGTCAATTAAAGATGAAAAAAGATGAAACTCAGTAAAGGATCTTTCCTAGGAAAGAAACGTTTCAAAAATTTTTGTTTCATTTTGTTGCCATGGTACCAACATTTTCGTTTCTTTTTTTTTTTTTTTGAGATGGAGTCTTGCTCTGTTGCCCAGGCTGGAGTGCAGTGGCACGATCTCGGCTCACTGCAAGCTCCACCTCCTGGGTTCAAGTGATTCTCCTGCCTCAGCCTCCCAAGTAGCTGGGACTACAGGCACCCACCACCATGCTCGGCTAATTTTTTGTGTTTTTAGCAGAGACGGGGTTTCACCGTGCTAGCCAGGATGGTCTTGATCTCCTGACCTCGTGATCCAGCCACCTCGGCCTCCCAAAGTGCTGGCATTACAGGTGTGAGCCACTGCGCCCGGCCGCCATGGTACCAATATTTTCAACTATTTTCAGTTATCTTGAAATACTCAGTAAGGCCAAGTACATCCTATGATATCCAATTGTTTTCCCAGGTTTAAAGCATTATTCTGTAAATGCAAATGAATGTTTGCAGACATCTGAAGGTTAATACTGAATTGGAAATATTTAGTAAACTGTCTATCTTTAGATAACTCCATACAATAACACTTTGAATGTATCCAATGCCTTTGTTCTGAGCAGCTCAAAGGGCTCTGAAACTATTATCTCATAATTGAATACCACATTCCTAAACTAGAGTATCATGATGTAGCTGGTTAGTGATGTCAGCAGTTCCACTCTGGAAACCACATACTGTTACTAGAGGACTGACTACTGGAGCAAAATGAAATGATCCAAAAAAAAACCAAAAAAACAAAAAAAGCTTCATAACTACCTCAATGTGAAAGTCCTAAAACAAATCATGTTCTCTATCAAAGTACTTTCCCAGAATTACACTAAGGCTTTCTATATTCCCAATGCAGTTATTAAGAAAGAATGCTATAGTTTCCTGAATTGGTAATACCAAGTAGAGTGGAAATAGCAGCAGACTGAGGTTAGAAGCCTTGGTTCTTATGGAGCCTCTGCCTTTAACTTCCTAGTACTGCGTGTCTTTTCTTTTATGGATGGAACCTTCCTCACCTGGGAAAACAGAGGGTTGAAGGGACCACTACTTTTCATACTGCCCTGACAGCGAAAAACTTTCTGCCAAACAATGGGAATCTACTTATCACTTTTTATCAGGCTTCTCTGTAGGTATCTGCAAAATTTCATGGCAAAAGAATTTGAAAGTCCCTACACTCATATTCCTAACAGCATTATTTGCAATAGCCAAGAGATGGAAGCAGCCCAAGTGTCCATCAACAGAAGAATGAATAAACAAAATATGGTATCCATATACAATGGAATATCATTAAGCTATAAAAAGAATGAAACTCTGATGCATGCTGTAACATGGATGAGCCTTGAAGACACTGTGATAAGTGAAATAAGCCAGACACAAAGGACAAATATTTTATTTTTCTATTTATATGAAATATCTAGAGTAGGCAAATTCATCGAGACAGAAAGTAGAATAGTCGTTACCAGGGTCTGGGGAACGGGGACTGAGTTTCAGTTTTGCAAGACGAAGAGTTCTGGAGATGGATCATGGTGATAATTGCACAACAATGTGAATGCACTTAATACCACAGAACTATACACTTAAAAATGGTTAAGATGGAAAGTTTTATGTTATGCGTATTTTACCACAATTTTTTAAAATAAAAATAAAATATAAAATAAAAAGACCCCACTGATAAAGAGCAGTTTGAAAATAACTGGGCTAAGGCTGGGCACAGTGACTCTCGTCTGTAATGTCAGCACTTTGGGAGGCCAAGGCGGGCAGGTGACCTGAGGTCAAGAGTTCAAGACCAGCCTGACCAACATGGTGAAACCCTGTCTCTACTAAAAATACAAAATATTAGCTGAGCGTGGTGGTGCTTGCCTGTAGTCCCAGCTACTGGGGAGGCTGAGGCAGGAGAATCGCTTGAACCTAGAAGACGGAGGTTGTACTGAGCCGAGACCACGCTACTGCATTCCAGCCTGGGCGACAAAGCAAGACAGTGTCAAAAAAAAGAAAAGAAAAAAAAAAAGGAAAAAAGAAAGCAAATAACTGGCCTAATAAAATCTGAAGTGTATTTTATGTGAATTGAAAAAAAAAAAGTATTGTGACCAAGAAAAAAACCGATTCCTTAAATCTGACTTTGTTACTATTGGAAAACGGAGTCAACAATTGTGGACAGCAATGAATAATCTCATTTCTCCATACTATGAGAGTGGGTTTATGTTGACAGAAAACAGTTCTCCAGAGTTTTCTAAAAAGGGCTCTTGGTTACTCCCACTTTCTTTGCAGAGGGATACAGACACGGCCCAGTATTTCACACCCAAGTAACCAATGCACCAAATTAGAAAGGCCACTGTGAGTCACTATTTTTTTTCCCTAAGTTGTTAGACTGGAAGATAAGGAGAGATGTGCAGGTGAAAATGGGATTCACACTTACAATACCTGTGAGCTAAAGCAGCTTATATTCATCATGAAGTAAGTTTGCCTTTTGAGGACACTTTTGCCAGGAGACAATTTGAGTCCTGCTAGAAATGTGGCATCCCCTCCCAGCCTTTCCATCCATGCCTGAGGTCAAACAAGACCCAAACCCACATCTAAGTAAAGAAACTGGGATTCTTTCCTCATGATTGCAGTCTATATTATTGGCCTAAATGTAAGTATCCCTACAGAACTGGAGATGAACCTGGGACCTGGAAAGAGGAATCCAGCTATGCGGTTACTGTGTCCACCATCACCCAATTGCAAAAGAAAGGATTGAAGCTCTCCCCTTAGTCCTAATCTATTTTTCCCACATTGAAAAAAAAACACTGATAAGTAATCCCTACTGGAAAAGAAGAAAATTGTAACAGAAATTAAGTCCTAGGTGGGGTTAGGGCAAAGGCAGGGGATGGTCAATAAACGAAAATTGAAGAAGGAAAGTTCTTTCCTTTCTTTTCCATAAAGGAAAAAAGAGAATAGAAGGGGAAAAAGTGTTTGCCTTTCTTTCAGAGTAAGAGAAGGTTAGGGTTAGAGTTTCCAGGGTCTTGTATTCAAGGTTCCCCTGTATTAGGGGATTGGTTGATGAAGGGCCTTGTAGTAATGCACTTACTCAAAGAGGGGGCTAAATGTTGTCATGAGAACCTTGGATCTGTATCTCTCTGACTTGGATTAGTGTGTAAAAGTCGCCTGGGTGGAGATTTTACATTAATCACTAAGTGTCCTTCAGAAGAGGATTTGAAGAATTCCTTTTAGCAGATGCATTTCAAAATAAAGCTAATTTCTCACTGAAAGCTCTCTATGAGAAGGCCCAGTTTGTTTCAAAACAGACACCATAGTGGAAAGGGCTGGATGAGGAGTTAGACGATCTGGGTTATATAATCTTTACTTGGTCACTTAACAGCTATGAGACATTGAAAAAAATCCACAACTTTGCTGGGCCTCAGTTTCCTCCTGAAATGTGGATAGTAAATCTTCATTCTCGGTAAAATTTCTGCAGAGTTATTTCCAGGCCTTCTCCCAACTTGGAAAGGCAAAGATGGAGCAGGGAAGGAAGTCTTGTGCCCTGCCCCTAGAGGAGATAAGTCTTGAGTTTCCCCAAGATATTTTGTATCTGATTGTTGACAAAATTACTGAGATGAGCTTGTGAACTTTTTATTTCACAAATTCTAAAAGCAGGTGGGAATTCTGACCCTTTTATTAGATAGATGAAGTTCTGAGAGGCTAAGTGATTTGCCCAAGGTCACACGGCTACAAAGCACGAAGCTGAGATTCAAACCAAAATGCATCTGACTTTGAGTTCAGTGTTCATTACTCCCCATAAACTTGATGAAAGAAGAAACAAGCCCAACAAAGAAACTTTTTAACTTTATAAATCCAGGAAGGAAAAGCTAAAACAACAACAACAAAAATGTCTGCCTTGGCTGTGTTGGAATATGCACAAAAACACAGCATGAGTGCAACAGACACAGTCTCAAGATTTCCAAATCAATTTAACACCATTTTCCTAAAAAACAAGTATTACTAAAATGGTGGATGAAGTGGATCAAGTAAAATAGAAAGAATATCTCTGCAGCTAGCTGGATTAGCTTAGTTAAATTTAAAGACAATTCTTAATTTTCCCTTGTTTTGCAGCTTCTGTACTCTGATTAAAAAGAGAGTCTCCTTTTAGATATTCACTCATCTCAGGACAATGCCTTCCTAATACCTCCAAAGGCACACAACAAGATTAACTAGAAGCTTTAAAGAAAATCTGTAATATTGCATACAATTGACTCCACGATAAGAAATACTTTTTAAATGTGGTTTGGTTTCTGCAGAAATAAAAAGAGCCTATCTTTATCCATCAACCAGTTTGAAAACCAGACGGCCACCATTGCTTATTCTGTTTTAATATTTCTCTGCACATTAAAATTTGCCGTTCCTTTCCCATGGCAATTCAAAGGTTTTGTACAAAATCCATCACGGCTAAAGTAAATCCTTAGTTATACATCTTTCTATTCTCTGATGATTAGGGCTGTGTTTTTGTTATGGTAAGTAAGTATCTCATAGAAGTCCAGAAAGTCCTTTTTAGTAATCATTTGGAAAGTCGCTGAGGAAAATAATCTCTTTCTAACCTTTATGTTAGGCCTATGTGATTCTTTTCTCCAGGAATCCTTGGACCAAGTAGTACAAGATAAGCTTTGTAACAAATTTGGATGAGTTGGGCTAACTCTGGCCTTAAGCAAATGAGTGGCCTTTTCAAGAAGATACTCTTGTTGGAGGAGAAGGATGTTCTGCACAATTAATGTTTGCAAGAGGATCATTGAGTAGGTCACATTTTAACCGGTGGCAATATATCACTCAACATCCAATGGCAAGCTGATGAAAGCATTTGATTGGCCTCAGCCATATGAACCCAAAAGACAGGAGTTTCTGAACCTTACAAGGAGCGAGGAATAGCAAGGGACAGCTTCTAAAAAGGGCTGTAAACCTCCAAAAGAGCTAAACCTCCAACTATTCCAACCTTCTTAAACTGATGGCTAAACAAGCAAGTACTTGTTAGCCAGCCATTCTTCATAGGTTGGCTTGTCAAAAGGAGGTCCCTCTGCACAGTGCAAATCCAGTATTTTCATCTAATTCTGTACCTGAACTGACCTGAGTCATTCAGAGCCTCAGTACAGCTGGATCTGTTGGCCCCCTGGTACGCTGACTCTTCGTGAAAGATAAACTCAAGACATCACAAAGATGCAAGCCCGCAGAATGTTAAGGCTAGAAGAGAATTTCGATTCAAAGTGGAACACCCTCCCCACTACCTTCTCAATTTTTCAGATGAGGAAACCGGAAGCCCTAAGAAGTGACTGAACAAAGTGCACAAAAGTGTCCTCCTAACTCCAGACGCTGTTTACCCAGTTTTATCCCACTTGCAAAGGGAAAATGCCAAGATGTCTGGTTTAATATTAAAACTAACTCTCCCTACTTCATTGTTTAGTTTCAAGGAGCTGCTTGAAAGCAAAGTCCTCAGCCCTCCGCCCCCACCCTCACTCCCACCTCCACCCCCACCCAAATCCCCAGCTTAGCAGTTCCTGTTTTCTCAGTGTGGCCTTCCAGCTTTCTGTCTCCTCCCCTCCATAAGGGTAGGTCCAATTACTTGGCAGCCCACTTAGCATAGCAAAGAGCTGAAGTCCAGAAATGTTGTGTGGAAAAACCAGAGGACCCCCAGTTGGTGCTTTGTTCCTCCCAGCTGTGCTTACTTCCCAAGCGGAGCTGCAATCCCCTCTGCTGTGGCTTCCCCGGGTTTAGGTCAGGACCCAGGGAGACTATTATTACATAATTTTGCATTGTACCTCAATGCAAAAAAAAAAATGTATGAAGGAGAAAACCTACACCTCTTTTTCCCTTTCCTTCAATGGAAAAATGGGTATCATCCCGGCTGTTCTGTGAACTGGGCCTTACTCAGGACAATAGGCTTCTGAGGACAAGGTGATTAGGCTGGCAGTGCAGTGTTTGATTAGCGCCAACCAGCTCTTTGTAGAGGGACAATATCAGTCTGTACAGTAACAAGATCACGTCTTTTGATTTGGGTTCGCTCCCTCTGTTGATACAATCTATTATCCTGTTTGCCTTTCTTACTACAGCAAGGCAGTGCACCAAGGGCTTCAAGGATTTTTTCAATAATAACCTCCAAATCCCTTAGCACCTGCCTTCTGCCAAAGAACCTCCCTCTTCACCTCGGCGCTTTTCTTTGTCCTTTCAACATGACTTTGAATAGTTAGGTGAAGCTATACTCCCATCCCAAGGAAAAAGAAAACTAGGGCGACAACTACAGGGCTTCAAATTTAATAAGAAACAAAATTAGGCAGAGCCATTGAGTCATTGTTTGCTTAACCCTTTCCCTGCTCCCCCTGTTTTAGTTTCACTGCACCATCTTTTCAGTCTTTTCAAAAGATTTGATAAAGAAGACAAGTTCCAGAGCTTGAGGCAGCAGCCAAAAGATGCATCAATAGATTTGGTTCAAAACAGGCAAATACCATATCAATTTTAAACACACACACACACACACAATATGAAGCTGCTTATCTCAGGCCCCCAAATTACCCAATTTCTAAAGCTGAAAAGTGAACCCACCCAGAATTTGTTCAGACTTCCCAAACCTCCGCTAACAATTACAAAAGATAAATGGAATAGCTTGGATTTTAGAAGTTCCTTCTCAACTTTGAAGATGTGTTCATATTTGAAAACATTTCACATCTGACAACTTTCACTAAAAAATACACATTCAAAAAAATGTTTGATGTGATCATTTGTGGCATTTGCTGATAGAACTAGCTTATTGATAAGGGACCAGAGACCATCAGGAAAATAGGACTTGTGGGGAAATAATGGGTTGTATTTTCATGAGGACTAGCATTTCCCCCACCCTTAAGCTCTGGTAGTATTCACATAATGCAATGTCTTGTTTTCTGTCCCAGCCCCTCCCCTAGCATCTTATTTATATTTTTGCAAGATACTCCTGCTTCATTATGATTCATCCCAATTTGGACTGTAAATAGAAAGCAAATTAATAATTTACGGTGAAAAAAGACCTGGGCCATTTTCTCTTCCCTTCATTCCTAGGTCAGCCGGCTCATTTATGAATTAGTGCTCAAGCAGCCTGAATAGCAGAGAATGAATGTTTGACTAAATCCTCTAAGTATGAAAGCTCTTCACACCATTTGGTCTTGAACTGATCCAATAGCGAGGTGTAACCACTAGTGACAATAAAGCGCCATCTGGCAAAGTGAACTCTAGGCAAACAATGACAAGCAGAAGTGAAAAGAATTGCAATGATTTCCACAAACATGTGAAATACTATAAACTGTGGGACTTAGCAGCTTCTTCCCCAGGCAAGTAAACAAATGCAACACTTCGTCGGTGGCGCTGATGTGTGGGGCTCCATCTCTGCCAGCAGGCTCGGCTCCATTTGCATTTAGCTAGGGAAAAAATGTATGCAGATTGGCGAACAAAAAAATATATAAGCACTACTAACCAGACGTCACTTTTCCTTCGCTCTTTACTGTCAGGGTGATGTACTGGAAGTCTTTATTTCTTTCAGCTTGGGCCTCTCGGTGCCTCATTCTCCTTCCAGCTCGTTCTCATGCCTTTCTCATCACCTGCTGAGGCCTTGATCACGGACAGAGCAGACGAGCAGCGGGGGGACAATTAGAGAGGAGTTCAGACTTTGATCATTTGACCATATGTGAATACAACAGCTGACCACATGTTTTAAAAGACAACTAACTTAAATGTATTAAAAAAAAAAATCACAAAGCAAGCATAGATACTGAAATTTACATTTTAATTATCTGGCACAATGCTGCATTCAACTTTTTCAAAATATTTAATATGGAAAAATACATCTTGCCCCTTCAAAATAGGAAGAGAAAGCACTTTTCTGCATTTGCTCCCCACCCCCACCTCCTCTCCCCCTGCAAACTGTGTTCCCTTTCAGCAAAACATTTAACCACTGCGGATGGTGAAGAATTCTGTGCTGGAGATTTCAAAAGGCACATTCAAAGCTGCCAAAAGTTGGGCATGATTACTAAAGGTAGATGAAGCTTAAAGTAAGCACAATCACATATTTTAAAAAGTGATTTTATAAGAGAAAAATCTCTGTACACTAGGCTTCTCTAAGTGAGAGGAACATACTCAAGGGTTTATCTTCACTTCTCTAATTCTTTACAATGACAGTTACACAATCCCAAAAAGTGTGTTCTAAATTTATGTGAAAATCAAATAGCTTTCTTAGCAATAAAACTATTGAATACTTGGGGAGATAGAAGACAGTCTCATTGCAGCCACGGTGCACAAATGAAGACTTATTCATGGTTCATTCTATCAAAATATTGTCACTTCTTTCCTGGTTCTCTTTCAACTATGAAAACTGAACTGATTTCACTTTGGCTAGGTGAAATGTAGACATATGACTATCACGCTTATAACCCTTTCTTGTGTTTTTGTATATAATCGATGATTTATCAGTGCTTCTGGAGATATAGAGCCCTTCTTATCTTTTCCACCTACTAGATAATTAACATATTCATGAATGGTTATTTACTCTCAAATAGGAAGATAATAGAAAAATAACACTAATTGTTTTGACAGCAGTTTACTTAAGAGTTATCTGGGAGAACAAATGTTTCTTTTGTAGTGTTAGGAAGACAAGCATTTATCTATGTATTAAGCTTATTTTTCTTCTTATGGTTAGACAGACCAAAGTGATCTTGGGTGAAGAATAAAAAGTCTGGAAGAAATAATTTAAGTAAAATTTCATCTGATATTCCCCTAAATATTTTGATAGTCCATTTATTTTTTCAATTGTGAGGGAGATTAGCAAGGTGATTTACATTTTAATGGCTATATAAGGCTAATGTGTTCATTATCTACACATCGCTGTGTTTTTAAAATGCATATGACCTTTTAATTTTAAAGAAGCCCACCTGTTTTACTTTACTTTGGTACCATTTTAAATATAACTGATTTATATCCATTATCAGATGAGCTTTAGACATGGGGATTCTTATTTTAGGGCACAATGCATTTTTACTTTGAAAGACTTCTTTTTAATACACTTTTGAAACAAAGGTTCCTGAAAATACATATTCCCCTCTTAAGTATGAGTGTCTTTATCGGGGATTCTATATCATCTTGTGACCTTGAGCATGTCATCACCCTCTCTCGGCCTGTTTCTTCCTATGTAACACAAGCTAATTAAACTAGTCGATCTCTAAGTGCTCTTCCAGTTCCAGAGAATCTTAGATTCTATGATTGGATTGCCAAAATAAAGTTCGCAATAGAATCTTCATAAGACTTACTTCTCTCCACAAAGAACTTTTCCCAGAAGCATAGAGGGATAGGTTAATTAATCTTTACATTTTACCTACTATACACCAGACACTACAGATATTATCTCCTTTAGTCCTTACCACCACCCTGCAAAGTAAATATTACTATCTCCATTTTATAGATGAGAAAACTGAGTTATACAGAAGTGATGTACCTTGCAACAAGTCTCCCAGTTAGTAAGTGGTAGAACCAAGGCCTATCATCACATGAGAATTCTCAGTGCTACACAACATTCCCTCACAAAAAGATAATGGGTCTCAGAAGATTAACTTTCTTGTCCCACCTTATCACCAATTGTCCTGGGACAAATCCTCTACTTCAATTTCCTTAGCCCATATAGACATTGTGTCGTCAGGGTTGCATCACCTACCTCATGGATAGAGACAAAATTAGAAGGGTAACGGTGAACAGAAGGCAAACCATGCACTTCCTCAAAGATGGCAGGGGAGACACCATTTCTGAACACAGAATGGCGTTTGGTAGTTGAATTGAGACATTGAAAAAATAATTTCAACTAACGACACTTCTGATGGTTAAAATTGTGTTCTGCAAAATGGAAGATCTTTGGAAAATAGAATTCATAGCTTCTTTTGATCCAAAGTAGAATTTTCTGAGAAAGAAAATCCTACAAAATGAAATAAACTGAAAAGTCAGCCCTGAAAACATGCTTTATTTTAAGTTTATATGTACCTAACACCCTTAAAGTAAACACAGAGAAAATCAGCCACATTTGAACCCAACTGAGGGATCTTTGGATTCACTGAAAAACATAAGACAACTTCCCCAAATGTCCATTTTAAACCAATATTTTGGTAAGAATTTTTTTTTTTTAACTTTAAGACATGCAAAAATATTCTAGGGAATACAATGCAATAATTACATGAAATTTAAAGATAAAATTCAAAGCTTTTTGGCTGGCAGCTTCTTAAAAGGCCCCAAGACCCCCTCAGAAAAACAGATTTGCACATCCTGCTTCCCACAAAGGTACTTCCTTGGGAACCCTGTGGAAGTAAAGTGCTAGAATGGCCTTTCCCTAAGAACAAGAGGAGAACTTTGAGAAAGGAATCAGGATTAACTCAACCACTTAGATGAGGGAGCAATGGACTGGTCCACAGAGCTCATTCGTGGTTTTCCCACAAACAAAGATTTTTCCAGCCGGGCAGAGTGGCTCATGCCTGTAATCCCAGCACTTTGGGAGACCAAGGCGTGTGGATCACCTGAGGTCAGGAGTTCAAGACCAGCCTGACCAACATGGTGAAACCCCCGTCTCTACTAAAAATACGAAAAATTAGCCCGGCGTTGTGGTGGGGGCAGGAATATTGCTTGAACCAGGGAGAGAAAAGTTGCAGTGAGCTGAGATAGCACCACTACATTCCAGCCCGGGTGCCAGAGCAAGACTATGTTTTGGAAGAAAAAAAAAAAAAAGATTTTTCCAGACTGTGTGCCAGAGAGCAGGAGCATCCCAGAGGAAGGAAACTAGGAGAGGCTGAGAATTTCAGGTGTCAAAAGTGACAAAGAGGCCGGGTGCAGTGGCTCACGCCTGTAATCCCAGCACTTTGGGAGGCCAAGGCAGGCGGATCACGAGGTCAGGAGTTGGAGACCAGCCTGGCCAACACGGTGAAACACTGTCTCTACTAAAAACACAAAAAATTAGCTGGGTGTGGTGGTGTGTGCCTGTAATCCCAGCTACTCGGGAGGCTGAGGCAGGGGAATCACGTGAACCCGAGAGGCGGAGGTTGCAGTGAACCCAGATCGTGCCATTTCTCTTCAGCTAGGGCGACAGAGCGAGACTCTGTCTCAAAAAAACAAACAAACAAACAAACAAACAAACAAAAAAGCAAAGATTATTTGCTTGGTGAAAGTTTGGTCAGGAATCCTCTACTAGGCCCATCTGTGCATTTCCTTGTAAAATCTAGCTTCAGAAAACTAGCTAAGTCACTTTAGCAAGAATCCCCATCCTTGATATCTGATTATCCTCAGTGATTATCTGATCAGGGTCCTCAATCCTCCCTCATTCCCCAAGGGATGTCTTATCACCCTGACCTGCTTTCAGCAAGAATCCTGTTGGGTTGGTTTAGCCAGAATACCCCTGCCCTTGCTGTGGCTTCTTAGCAATTTTCCATCCTGTGACCACCTCCACCCTGCTACTTGGCTATTCCCACTTGCCCATGCTCTATTTGGAGTTGAGCCCATTCTCTGTCTTCCACCTCAAGGCTCTGTTGCAGTGTACCTGTTGCCATGGTCCTAAATAAAGTCTTACTTATGGTGCTTTAGTAAGTATCATTGAATTTTTTAACATAAAAAAGGGTATCAAGAATTATAGTTGGGGACCATGGGCATCTTACGTGATTGCTGCAATTTTATAACTTTCCCAAGTTAGTTATTTTTTGCTTACCTACTTTTCATAAGTAATTTGCTATAAAACCTTTCCAGTTTTATTTTGTAATATTTTGGAGGCCAAGACTCCCTTGGAAAATCTGAGGAAGGCTACAGAACCCTTCTCACCCTTTCTGTCATCCCTAAAGAATGCACAGAAACGCAAACAACAATTTGCATGCAATTTCCGGGAGTTCCCAGCCCATCTAAGAACTCCAGGTTAAAAATCCCTGTGGTGACATACTTAAAACAAGTGCCAGCTTAAGATAACAACGTGCCATTTTCAATTATCAGATTGGTAATAGTAATAAAAGGCACAATAATTCCCAGTGTGGAGAAACAAGCAAGTTCACATGCCACTGATGGGAGTATAGATTGTTGACAACTCTTTGGAAATTTCTTTTTATGCACACCCTCTTTGAACTAGCATATCCAAGGATGAGAAACATCAATGTGTACTAATAAGAGGGGTATTAAATAAAGGCAGGAATAGCCATATTTGTAGTGACAGTGTTCGTTGCATTGTTAAGCAATGACACTGTCTCCTCTCTCTATAGTCATTGTGGTGAATGGCTGGGGGTAAGAGAGGCAGAGTTGGTGGTGTGAAAAGACCACATTAGGTAGGGTACCTGAAGTTCATACTAGGGGTTTAGTTGCTGAGTTACCTAACATGCCTCCATATTAGGTAATTCATGAGCCAGTGAGAGTACTAGCTAGAAAGGAGAGCGCCTGTGGTGCAGTCCTAAAGGACTGTACTAATTAGGAGGGCAAGCATTTCAACAGTGGTTCTTAATCTTTTGGGGGTCACACACCTCTTTGATAATGTAATGAGAGCTAAGGACCCCTTCTCTGGAAAATACACATATGCATATTTTTTTGCATGTAAGTTCAGGGGATTTTTGGATCACCTGAAGTAGCTTCAAGGACGCCAGGCCTTAGGTTTAAAACAAAAATTTCCTTTAAGAGCAATAGACAGAAAAATAACTATAAGTATCTTAGGACAGAGAATCTCCCCTATTCTGGGCAGCAAGTTTTCTTTAAAATTCCTGATCTAAGACCTCTAATGACCGCTCAAACATTACCCAGAAACCCTACTGTATCACTTTAGAAATATCTCCTTCCTACTTTTCAAGACAACTATTTCATGCCTATTCCTACATCCTACCCCCCTCAGCTGTAACCTTGCTACTTAACTCATTGACAAAATAGAAGTCATCAAACAAAAATGACTTCTCTTTCTATTACAAACCTAAAAACAGAACTACATCTGCCCCTATATTTTCCTCTTGCAACAACTGAGGAAATGCCCCTCCTGTACAAAGCAAAGCCTACCACATGTGTTTCTGAATTCCTCCCTCACCAACTTTTCTCAAGGTAAAAATAAAGTTAAAATTAAAAATAAAGTTAAATCTCAATCAAGGCCTACAAGGACAGCACGCAATTTGATTTACATTTTACAGACAACAATCTTATTTCTGTACATAAATCTGGGACAAGAAAGAGATCTGAGGGACTAGATACTTATTGAGCACCTACTGTGTATGTGTCCGGCAATGTTTCATCCTGGGGAAAAAGGAGTGAGCAAAACCAGTAAGGCCATTGTCTCATGGAGCTTCCAGTCCAATCAAAAAGCAAAAGAGCAAGGTGAATGGGGACTTTAAAGCCTCGCTCAGGCTCTACAATGTGTTCAGAACTGAGCAAAGCAAGGGAACCAAATAACAGATTCCACACTCTCTCCTGTAAAACAACAACATAATGTCCAACAGGCAAAAAAAAAAAAACTTTTTAATGTGAGCAAAGGAAAAAAACACTAAAAAATAAGTATTAAACATACTAATGCTTTAAGTAGTGTATAGAAGTCAAGATTATAAGATATTTTAAATTGTATTTTTTGTTTTACATATTTTCTAACATGTTTATTCTTTAATAATTTTGAAAAGGTTAAATATATTAAGTACTCCACGTAGAAACATAAAAAATGCTGTTGAGAAATAGAAAAAAAATTCCTAAAATTTGTATGGAACCAAAAATAAGCCTGAATAACCAAAGCTCTCCTAAGCAAAAAGAATAAAGATGGCAGCATCATATTATCTGACTTCAAAATATGCTAGAAGGCTATCATAATAAAAACAGCATGGTAAAAATAGGAACATAGACCTATGGCACAGAATAGAGAACCGAGAAATAAATTCACTTCACGTTTACAGCTAATTGTTTGGTGTTTTGTTGTCGCTGGTTTGTTTGTTTGTTTGCTTTCTTTTGAGATGGAGTCTCACTGTGTTGCCCAGGCTGGAGTCCAGTAGCACGATCTCAGCTCACTGCAACCTCTGCCTCTTGGTTTTAAGCGATTCTCCTGTCTCAGTCTCCCGAGTAGCTGGGACTATACTTGGATAATTTTTTGTATATTTTGTATTTTTAGTAGAGATGGGGTTTCATGATGTTGGCCAGGCTGGTCTTGAGCCCCTGACCTCAAGTGATCTGCCCACCTCAGCCTCCCAAAGTGCTGGGATTACAGGAGTGAGCCACCATGCCCAGCCAGCGAATTGATTTTTAACAAAGACGCCACGAAGATACATGGGGAAAAGGACCTCCTCTTTAGTAAATGATGCTGGAAAAACTGGATATCCATGTGCAGAGGAATGAAACTGAATCTCTATTTCTCTCTCCATATACAAAAATCAACTGAAGATGAATTAAAGATTTATATGTAAGATCCAAAACTACTAAAAGAAAATATTGGAGAAATACTTCAGGACATTGGTCTAGGCAAAGATTTTATGACTAAGACCTTAAAAGCACAAGCAACTAAAACAGGAATAGACAAATGGGACCATATTAAACTAAAAAGCTTCTGCTCAGCAAAGGAAACAATTAATAGAGGGAAGAGACAACCTGTTGAATAGGAGAAGATATTTGCAAACTATTCATCTGACAAGTGACTAATACCCAGAATATACAAGGAACCCAACCAACTCAACAGTTACAAAAAGAAAGAAAGAAAAAAAAAACATTAAAAAGTAGGCAAAGGATCTGAATAGACATTTCTCAAATAAAGCCATACAAATGGCCAGGAAGTATATGAAAAAATGTTCAATGTCACTAATCATCAGGGAAATGCAAATCAAAACCACAATGAGTTCTCATCCTACCCCAGTTGGAATGGCTATTATCAAAAAGACAAAAAATAACAGATACTGGCCAGGATGCAGAAAAAGGACATTGTTATGCATTTTTGGTGAGAATGTAAATCAGTACAGCCACTACAGAAAACAATATGGAGATTTCATAGAAAACTAAAACTAGAACTACCATATGATCCAGCAATCCTACTACTGGATGTTTACTCAAAGGAAAGGAAATCAAGTGTATCAAAGGGATACTTGTACTCCTATGTTTATCACAGTCATATTCACAATAGCCGAGATACAGAATAAATGTAAGTGTCCATCAATGGATAAATGGATAAAGAAAATGTGGTAATTACATACACAACGGAATACTATTTGGCCATAAAAAAGAATGAAATCCTGTTAGTTGCAGTGACATAGATGGAACTGAAGGTCAATATGTTAAGTGAAATGAGTCAGGCACAGAAAGACAAGTATCACATGTTCTCACTCATATGTGGGAGCTAAAAAATGAATCACATGGAGGTGAAGAGTAGAATGACAGATGCCAGAGGCTGGGAAGGGTGAGTGGGTTGGAAGGGCAATGAAGAGAGGTTGGATAATGAGTACACACATAATAGTAAGAAGAAGTAAGTTCTAATGTTCCATAGCAGAATAGGGTAACTATAATTTTTAAAGCATGTATTGGATATTTCAAACTAGCTAAAAGAGAGGACTTGAAATGTTCTCAAAACATAGAAATGCTAAATACTTGAGGTCATGGATGTTCTAAACACCCTCACATGATCATTATGCACTCTGTGCATTTAATAAACTACCACAGGCCGGGCACGGTGGCTCATGCCTGTAATCCCAGAACTTTGGGAGGCCAAGGTGGGTGGATCACTTGAAGTCAGGAGTTCGAGACCAGCCTGACCAACATAGTGAAACCCCAACTCTACTAAAAATACAAAAATTAGCTTTGCCTGGTGGCATGCGCCTGTAATCCCAGCTACTGGGGAGGCTGAGGCAGGAGAATCACTTGAACCCGGGAGGCGGAGGTTGCAGTGCAGCGAGATCACACCACTGCACTCCAGCCTGGGCGATAGAGTGAGACCCTGCCTCAAAAAAAAAAAAAAAAAAAAAGCACACACACACACAAGTACCAGACAAATATGTACAAATATTATGTATGAATAAGAAATTTATTTTAAAATTCTTGTGATATATTACATGAAAAGAGCACATTATTTCAGCATGATTATAACTGCATAAACTGTAAATAAGCAGACAAATATTTGTAGAGTGATAGAAATGAAATTAGCTGTGCTAAGGCTTCAGAGTCAGAATACTTGATTGGGCAGGTTTCTTGCTCTCTTTGTACCCGTGTCTGTCAATTTTCCCATCTGAAAAATGGTAATAATTGTCTCTACCTCAAAAGGTTGGTATGATAATTGAATAAGTTAATATATTAAAAACACCTATGCAGAGCACAGAGGTTTTTTTTAAGTGAAACTACTCATATAACACTGTAATGGTGGATACATGCCATTATGCATTTGTTTGAATTCATAGAATGTACCACACTGTCTTAGTCTGTTTGCATTGCTGTAAAGGAATACCTGGGGCTGGGTAATTTGTAAAGAAAAGAAGTTTATTTGGCACATGGTTCTGCAGGCTGTACAAGAAGCAGGGCACCAGCATCTGCTTCCTAGTGAGGCCTCAGGAAGCTTACAATCATGACAGAAGATGAAGGGAAGCCAACATGTCACATGGTGGGAGATGGAGCAAGAGAGTGAGAAAAGAGGGAGGTACCAGACTTTTTCTGAGACGGAGTCTCTCTCTCTGTCACCCAGGCTGGACTGTGGAGTCCAGTGGCACAATCTCGGGTACTTCAACATGGGATTTGGAGGGGACAAATATCCAAACTATAGCATATACCAAGAGTAAACCTTAATGTAAACTACAGACCTTGGATGACAATAATGAGTCAAAGTCAGTGCATGGATCATAACAAATGTACCACTGTAGTGGAGGATGTTGATAGTGAAGGAGGTTATGCATGTGTCCAGCATGGGATATATGAGAGCTCTTCTTTTTGCTCAATTTTGCTGTGAACCTGAAACTACTTTAAAAAATGAAGTCTAGGGCAGGCGTGGTAGCTCATGCCTATAATCCCAGCACTTTGGGAGGCCGAGGCAGGTGGATCAGCTGAAGTCAGGAGTTCGAGACCAGCCTGGCCAACATGGTGAAACCGCATCTCTACTAAAAATACAAAAAATTAGCTGGATGTGGCGGCAGGCGCCTGTAATGTCAGCTACTCAGGAGGCTGAGGCAAGAGAATTGCTTGAACCTGGGAGGTGGAGGTTGTAGTAAGCCAAGATCATGTCACTACACTCTATCCTGGGCAACAAGAGAGAAACTTTGTCTCAAAAGAGAGAGAGAGAGAGAGAGAGAGAGAGAAAAGAAAGAAAGAAAGAAAGAAAGAAAGAAAGAAAGAAAGAAAGAAAAGAAAAGAAAGAAAGAAAGAAAGAAAGAAAGAAAGAAAGAAAATGAAGTCTATTTTTAAAATGATTAGTATACTGACTGGCACTTAAGAAGCATTCAATAAATGTCAGTTAAAATTTTCTTACTATCATTATTATGTTATAACACTCTCTGGGTCCTGGTAGGTGTTCAGTTAAGTGTTACTAATGAATAGTAGCCAATGTGGTTACTTTCTTTCCGTTTAGACCCCTGTGCTGAGCTCCAGGGCTGATCATCCAAGAGGAATTCCCACTAAGCCATCCACCCCGCCCTCTCCATTGTCTGTGCTCCCAAGTTATCTAGCAGTTGCCACTTGGAGCACTTAGGTCTCCCCACTGTAATTATCTGTTTTCCTGCCTATCTCCTCCATGCCACTCCATTGCAATCTCCCCTGGGGCAGTGATGTTCCTCATTCTTCTCTGTATCTCCAGCTCCTAGCTCAAAATCTGAAACCAAAGCAGAGACAATAAAGGTTTCATTGGAAGAATAAATGAAAGAAAAAAGATCAAATGAATAAATGAATAAATAGCAGGCTCTGTCACTGCATGTTCAGTTGAGTCAATCTGAGCACAGTCTGAGCAGCTCTGGCTCAGTGGTCTCCACAGTTCCAACGCCTATCTAAAGGGTATAAATGTCAACCAAGCATTGCTGAGGGGGCCTTTCCCTGCTGGAAAGCACTTTATTTTACAGTTCATATAAAGCAAGAGATCCATTTTTGGTATTTGTGCTTATGAACCCAGATTTTAACTTCCCTCTACTACCCCTACCACATGGAGCAGCTCTGAGAGTGAGCTAAGAGTGAGCAACCTCCTTCGGAGCCCTCCTCCCAGTGAGACCATCATTATTATGCTCTCTGTGGAGCACTAAGGAGAGAAGAAACGAACTGCAAGATTTTTCAAGGAAATGGTCTGTATTACTTGCAACTTAAGCCTACTTCCAGCAGCGAGAGTCCCAGATAAAAAGATAAAGACTTTCACACTTCTCTCTCACACGCACACATATACACACCTTTATATGTATACATGTAAATTCATATGTTTGTGTGTGTAGACGTATATAAATGCACATGGTATGCAGCTATGTCACGGCATTATGATTCAGAATTGCTTTTGTCTCTGTTTTTCAATTTCTCATATTCCCTAATGTTTCCACCATAGGAAAGGCTCAATCAAAATAAAAGAGAATTTGACATAGACAGAGAGTAAAGAATAAAACCATAGTAGACAGGTAGGGCCATGGCAGGGAGAACAGATCCATGAAGGTTTAAAACAAACAAACAAAAAGGTGTATGTCTTGCTTTCCTTCAAGCTTGAACAGTCCATGTCCAGAAAGGCAGTTAGGAGAATGCCGAGGAAAGTTCCCTGAGAATTGGGAACTGGACAAACTGAGTATGGCATCTATTTCTGTAAGTTATTTAACTTCTCAGAGTCTCAGTTTCCCCTTATGAGGATAATAATACTTCACAATATTACTATGACGGATATATAAAATGTTTCTAAAACATGCAATGTAGAGAGCTTTTTTTTTTTTTTTTTTTTTTTTTTTGACAGAGTCTTGCTCTATCGCCCAGGCTGGAGTACAATGGCGTGATCTCAGCTCACTGCAACCTCTGCCTCCCAGGTTGTAACAGATTCTCCTGCCTCAGCCTCCCAAGTAGTTGGGGTTACAGGCACGCACCACCATGCCCAGCTGAATTTGTATTTTTAGTAGAGAGAGGGTTTCACCATGTTGGCCAAGCTGGTCTCGAACTCCTGACCTCAGGTGCTCCACCCAACTTGGCTTCCCAAAGTGCTGGGATTACAGGCATGAGCCACTGCACCCAGTCAATGTGAAGAGATTTTTAAAAATGTATCTAGGTTAGAGGTTATCAAACTTTGGAATTTGAGAATACTTTTTGAATGTGAGGATATTTTATGGAACCGCCTCCTGCTCTCCTACACACAGAGAATAGTAAGAAAGTATGCAACAAAGAGCTACTATGCACCTCCCACCTACTAAGTTGGCTTACAAAGAAAAAAAAAAAAGAAAGAAAAGAAAAAATAACAAGTGTTGAGGAGTATGTAGAGAAATTGGAACCTTCACACATTGTCGGTGTGAATGTAAAATGGTACAGCCACTGTGGAAGGCAGTTTGGTGGTTACTGAAAGTTCAATATGCAATTACCAAATGACCTAGCAATTCTGCTCCTAGGTATATACCCCCAAAGAATTGAAAACAGAGACTCAGGCTTGGCATGATGGCTCATGCCTGTAATTCCAGCACTTTGGGAGGCCAAAGCAAGAGGATCATTTGAGCCCAGGGATTCAAGACCAGCTTGGGGAATATAATGAGACCCCATTTCTACAAAAAAACACAAAAATTAGCCGGACATGGTGGTGTGCATCTGTGGTCCCAGCTATTCAGGAGGCTGAGGTGGGAGGATTACTTGAGCCCAGGAGGTCAAGGCTGCAGTGAGCTGTGTTCGTGCTACTGGACTCCGGCCTGGCTGACTGAGTGAGACTCTGTCTCAAAAAAAAAAAAAAAAAAAAAAAAAAAGAAGAAGAAAGAAAAAGAAAACAGGGACTCAAAAAAATAATTATATGCCAATGTTCATAGCAGCATTATTTACAATAGCCAAAACGTGGAAACGTTCCAAATGTCCTTCAACAGATAAATGGATAGACAAATGTGGCCTTTCCACACAATGGAATATTATTTAGTCATAAAAAGGAATGAAATTCTGATACATGCTGCAACATGGATGATCCTTGAAAACACTATCTTAAGTGAAATAAGCCAGACACAAAAACACAAATACTGTATTCTACTTACATGAAGTATCTAAAATAAGCAAGTTCACAAAGATGGTAAGTAGACAAGAGATTACCAGAGGCTGAATGGAGGGAAAAGTGGAGAGTTGTTTAATGGGTACAGAGTTTCTACTTGAAATGATAAAAAAAAGTTTTGACAGTGGCAGAACAGCATTGCAAATGCAATTAATGCCACTGAATTGTACACCTTAAAATGGTTAAAATGCCAAATTATATGTCTTACCACCATTTTAAAAAACAAATAAAAGAAGCTACTATGAATTCATAATACATTTATGTATGAAAATGAGATATACTGTTTAGTCAATTTGCATATGAATTTGTAGAGCACTTATATGGAATCCCTGCCTCCCACCTCTACCACCCACCCACCCTCAATAGAGAACCATGGATAGAGATAATTCAAGTTAATACTAAAGTTACATCTCAAATGTCTGGATAATAGCCTCAATTATTCACTGTGGTGAGAACACAGATTTTGCCACTGGAGTTTGGTACAAGGCTTTACACATGGCAAGTATTTACTAAATTCTTTCTAAATAAATGGGCCTCTGTAGTACAATACCAGGCACCAGTTCATATAAGCCAATTAGAGAGTTTGTGAATGAATGAGTATGTGTGTATGCATGTATGTGTGTGTGACAGTGTGTGTGTGCGTGTGTGTGTATTCGGGGGAAAGGAGAAGTAGGCAAGAAGTGTTAGAAGAAACAGAAAGGGCCTACCCCTGAATCCTGGTTAATTGTTTCCTTTCAGGAAAAGCACCAAGGATGGAGCAGCCTGGCCTTTGCCCTACGCTGGTTCCTGCAGGTGCAAGGGGAGAACTACTGCTAATGGGACAGAGAAGGTCCATGCTGCACATGGTGCAGAGATCAACAGGTCTTGAGCCTCCAGAGCTGTCAGCCTAGTGCTTTTCATGCGCCTTAAAAGTGAATCAGAGAGAAAACAAAGAAGGGTCACCCTTGAGATCTGCAGTCCCTGGCATAGCTGGAAGTAAATATGAAGCATCTGGGAGAAACAGAGCCTATATTCAAAAGTTTACATAAAACTGAACAGAGGAGGGAGGCGGAGAGGGTTGGCTAATGATGTTCCAGAATAAAAAAGAGAGAGAATCCTTTCAAAATATATTGAGAACTTCTACTACTCATCATTCAGTAAAAGCTAATGGATCTAAATGTTCTCACAAGATAAGCTTTACTTCAAAATGATCCATTTTTTCTTCACTCTTTAAAAATTAACCAAAATCACAAGCTGATTTCTTTGGCCTAAATGAGTTTGATTTTTCCTCTCAAAATGCACGTGAAATGTATGCAAATAAAATATATCATCGATTAATCTAAGTTGTTTCAAGTTGCTTTCAATGGCCATACCTTAAAGTGATCAGTCATTATACATTGGAGTAATTCGGACACATCATATTGTTTTCTGATCTCAATAAAGCTTAGCCTATTAATAAAAGAAGTACATTTATTTATAGTTAGAGCAAAATTTGCCAATACATGAAATTCTGCTAAGTGATACCTATTTTTTCCACTCATTTACATCATAGGATTAGAGACTGTTTTACCTGAGGGGGGATGGATCCTTCTATAAAATTAAATTGCCCTCTATAATATAGCAATTCTCTTAAAAAACTACTCATTTCTATTTATGTCTATGTGTACACAAAGAAAGCTCTGAAATAATACACACCTGACTTTTACTGTTGTTACTTCTGAGAAAGCATGTGAAATTAGGAAGAAGTCACAGTGAGATGTAAATGGGGACCATTTACTGTTTACATATTTTGTATTATTTGAATATTTTCATAATAAGCATGTGTTACTTCTATAATTAATAATTTAAAAGTAAAGCCGGGTGCGGTGGCTCACGCCTGTAATCCCAGCACTTTGGGAGGCTGAGGTGGGTGGATCACCTGAGGTCAGGAGTTCAAGACCAGCCTGACCAACACGGAGAAACACTGTCTCTACTAGAAATACAAAATTAGCTGGGTGTGGTGGCGCATGCCTGTAATCCCAACTACTCAGGAGGCTGACGAAGGAGAATTGCTTGAACCCAGGAGGTGGAGGTTGCAGTGAGCCGAGATCGCGCTATTGCACTCCAGCCTGGGCAACAAAAGAGAAATTCCGTCTCAAAAATAAATAAATAAATAAATAAATAAATAAATAAATAAAAGTAAAGACAAATGAAGTCCCATGGGTGAGGGTAAGCTGATAAAACATTGCCTATACATCACGTAAAGTAATTCACAATTTTTTTCCTTTTTATAAAATATTAGAGAATAGTATCATGAACCCTAATGTGTTCACTATCCAACTTCAACAATGATCACTTCCTGGCCACTGGCATTTCATTCATGGTCCCTCATATGCTTAAACACACAACATAGCTAAATTTGCTAAAGCAAATCCCAAACATTATAGCCCTTTATCTGTAAATACCCTATACTTGTTAGCTGAAAGTTAAACTAAAGAACAGTACAGGCCGGTCGCGGTGACTCACGCCTATAATCTCAGCACTGTGGGAGGCTGAGGTGGGTGAATCACTTGAGGTCAGGAGTTGGAGACCAACCTGGCAAACATGGTGAAACCTCGTCTCTACTAAAAATACAAAAACGAGCTGGGTGTGGTGGCCTGTGCCTGTAATCCCAGCTACTAAGGAGGCTAAAGTAGGAGACTCACTTGAATCAGGGAGGCGGAGGTTGCAGTGAGCTGAGATTGCACCACTGCACTCCAGCCTGGGTGACAGAGTGAAACTCTGTCTCAAACAAACAAACAAACACACACAAAAAATACAGTACAAGCAACTTTTCAGGATCATATTGACTTCCTAAAGATTTGTTTTCAAAAAGAATGAGAAGACAAGTTTTATAAGAATGGCAAAGTGATTTTAAGAATCAACACTGTCTCTCTTATTCATAGAGTAAATTATTCAAATCCAGTCTACTTAATCAATAACTAAGAAAATATAATTAAATAGGACAGAACAAAATAACAGCAGGTAAGTTAGAAAAATAAGTTCAAGAAGGTGCATCTCTTCATCTGCCATTTCTGAGCCTTAAAGCAGAGTGTACAAGTGCTCACCTTCTTGTCAGTTAATTCTTAACAGCTAGGTCTACGAATTTGAGAGAGAAAAACTGGTTGCTGTAATCTGACAAAATGACTGGTGAATTATTCATGCAGTTGCTGAACTGAAATCTGCAACCTATGGCTTCCCTGAGCTTCTGCGTGACAAATGACTCTAGCACCAAGCATCTTTTACAATTTAAGCCAGGACTCACACCTATAAATTGCATTACTCATCTTACCAGAGCTAATGACTTCAAGGGATCTCTCTCAAAGCTGAGGAGTGCCTGGTTAGATGACCGGATTGTTCTTCCCACCATGCACCACTACCTCCGCTCAAGAATCAATTTATGGCCCACAGCTACTGACTTTAAAAAGACTACCTCTTCTCTTTAAAGCACATGCAGCCCTTAGTCTGGGGATGCTGCCCTGGCACACAACCTTCTAACATTTTGCCCAAATGTGAATGTCTTTTGGCTTTAAAGTTTCAAAAATTCCTTGAGTCTTTTCCTTAGGCTAATAAAACTGGCAGAAAAAATAGTTCATTTTACCATCATCCCTGATGTGTATCAAAGCAACATTCACCAACTCAGACATTTGTCTAACATTTGGCCTATGTCAAAGGTCTTTCACATACACCATCATTCATCTCATTAACACAATTCTGTGGCACAATTATGGTAGGCATTTTTTTCTCTATGTTACAGAGAGGGAAAAAGAAGCCCACAGAGTGTAAACTAGTTCAACCATTGGGGAAAACAGTGTGGAGATTCCTCAAAGACCTAGAGGCAGAAATACTATTTGACCCAGGAATCCCATTACTAGGTATATACCCAAAGGAATATAAATCATGCTATTATAAAGACACATGCACGTGAATGTTCATTGCAGCGCTATTCACAACAGCAAAGACATGGAATTAACCTAAATGCCCATCAATGATAGACTGGATAAAGAAAATGTGGTACATATACACCACGGAGTACTATGCAGCCATAAAAAGGAACAAGATCATGTCCTTTGCAGGGATATGGATGGATGTGGAAGCCATTATCCTCAGCAAACCAGCACAGGAACAGAAAACCAAGCACTGTATGTTCTCACTTATAAGAGGGAGCTGGATGATAAGAAAACATGGACACATCGGGGTGGGGAACAACACAAACTGGGTCCTGTTGGAGGTGAGGTGGGGCCAGGGAGAGCATCAGGAAGAATAGCTAATTGACTCTGGGCTTAATACCTTAAACACACAACCTGGCTACATTTGGTGGTGGTGGGATGATCTGTGCAGTAAACTACCATGGCACACGCTTACCTGTGTAACAAACCTCCACATCCTGCACATGTATCCCCAGAACTTAAAATAAAAGTTGAAGGGAAAAAAAAGGAGCCCACAGAGATGAAGTGACTTGTCAAAGACCTCACAGGTATAGGGGATAGCATGCTTGAACCCAGGTCTTCTGATTTCTAGTCTACTGCTCTTGCTACTAAACTAGAGATTAGTAATCTCCAAGCCAAACCAAGCCTCTGAGCGTGCACTGCCAGCACCTAAAGATCAGGAAGTTTTTCAGAAAAAAAATCTGGATTTTCAAGGGTTTTTCATTTAAATTTTTAATTTTTGTGGGTACATAATAGGTGTGTGTATTTACAGGTTACATGAAGTATTGTGATACAGGTATGCAATGTGTCATAATCACACCAGGGTAAATGGGGTATCCATTCCCTCAAACATGTATCTTTTGTGTTACAAATAATCCAATTATGCTCTTGTAGTTATTTTTAAATGCATAAGTCAATTATTTTTTACTGTAGCCACCCTGTGGTGCTAGCAAATACTAGGTCTTATTCATTCTTTCTATTTTTTTGCACCCACTAACCACCCCCACTTTCCCACTACCCTTCCCAGCTGCTAGTAACCATCCTTCTACTCTCTATCTCTGTGAATTTAATTGTTTTAATTTTTAGCTCCCAGAAATAAGCAAGAACAGGCAAAGTTTGTCTTTCTGTGTCTGACTTATTTCACATAACATAATGACCTCTAGTTTCATCCATGTTGTTGTATATAACAGGATCTCATTCTTTTTTATGGCTGAATAGTACTCCATTGTGTATGTGTACCACATTTCTTTATCCATTCATCTGCTGGTGAACATTTAGGCTGCTTCCAAATGTTGGCTATTGTGAACAATGCTGCAATAAATATGGGAATGCAGCTATGTCTTCAATATACTGATTTCCTTTGTTTGGAGTCTATATATATTTTGAAAATGATAGAGAGTGGCCACACAAGACCCATATTCCCAAAAGGCAGTCACTGGGCTGGGGTTAATGAATTTCTGGCCTTTGAAGATAGGACACATAGTCTCCACTTTGTCCCAGTCTTCCCTCAGCCCACTTTTTTCATTTACATTCCTGTCCTAGTCTAAAGGCCTGCAGGGGCAGGCCTTTAAGACCCTGGCTTAAAACCAAGCTTCTTATCAAATTTGTAGAATTTGATTTTGGAAACCTGCATGCTAAAAATATGAGGTGACTCTATTGCTCAATCTACTTTCAGTTTTTTCCTTCATGACATATAAGCAAATAACAAGCCCAAATCATATGAATTTAGACCCTTAAGTTAAGAGCACATCCTAAGTGCCACATTGCAGACTTGACTCCTGCAGTGATTACAATGATTGCAGTAGTTTGGATAGTTAGGGAATCTCAATTTGTCCTTGTTAACTCGGTAAATTGTATGCTCTTGAAAGTGGACTTTGCTATTGCTTGGTCATTAGAATACTTTTTGATGAGGAGGATGATTTACCACAAGTAGACCGTCATTGATACCTGAGCATCCAACAATATGCTAGAAATGCACCCAATAAAAATGGACACGAAATCAATAAATAAGTCTCCACTGCAAGGAGACATTATAGACTCATAGCTGCCCATAATTTAGTTATCAATCTGGACAAATACACAAATGTTTTGCTCCCCAGTCCTGCTTAACCTGGCCCCTCTTGCTTCCAATGTAGCAAAGACTTTTTGACAATGCACTCTGCACTTCCTCATGGAATGCATGTCAGGAGTTAAGGATTTCTGCAGACCTGCCTAAGATGCACTTATGATGACAAACTGCTCTCCTAATTGGAGAAGAAGTAATAAGTGATAATATTTCTGCGCCTACATGAGTCACCAGGGTTTTTTGGCTGACAAATGCAATCCACATCACCTTCCCATTTCTTTTCTTTTTGTTTTATTTTCTTTCGTTTTGTTTGAGATGAGGTTTCACTCTGTCACCCAGGCTGAAGTCAAGTGGTATAATTACGGCTCACTGCAGCCTTGACCTCTCCAGCCTCAGGTGATCCTCCCACTTCAGCCTCCCGAATAGCTGGGACTAGAGGCACATGCCATTATGCCCCACTAATTTTTGCATTTTTTTGTAGAGACAGGATTCACTATGTTGCTCAGGCTAGTCTTGAACTTCTGGGCTCAAGCAATCCTTCCACCTCAGCCTCCCAATGTGCTAGGATTATAGGTGTGAGCCACTGTGCTCGGTCCCCCTTCCCATTTCTTTCACAGGCCTTGTGATCATAATGAGGATGGGGGTCAGCATTTACTTATCAATAACTCATCAAATTATACAAAATTATACAAATTTAACACTATTGTGCTGCTCTAGCTATGGCTCTCACCCTTGATTTTTTCCAGCATGGTATTTGTTCCAGTGGAGAGAATCACCTAATGATGAAGTCATGTGACAATGTCGAAAGAGTCAGGTTGACTTTAAAAGGATAATTTGAGGCCAGGCACAGTGGCTCACACCTGTAATCCCAGCACTTTGGGAGGCCGAAGTGGATGGATCACTTGAGCCCAGGACTTTGAGACCAGCCTGGGTAACATGGTAAGACCCTGTCTCTACAAAAAATACAAAAATTAGTCTGACATGGAGGTGTGCATTTGTGGTCCCAGCTACTTGGGAGGTGGAGGTGGGAGGATCACTTGAGCTCAGGAGGTTGAGGCTGCAGTGAGCTGCGATTGCACAACTGCATTCCAGCCTGGGTGACAGAGTGAGACCCTGTCTCAAAAAATAAATAAATAAATAAAAAAGAAAAGAAAAGGGATAATTTGAAACAATTCCTTTATATGAATCGTTTAAACACAGATCAAAAGCAAAACAAATTAGCTAACAGTGAAGTCATGCTCAGTCTTTGCCTTAGTCCATTCTGGCTGTTCTAACAAAAATACCTAGTTGGTGGCTTATAAACAGCAGAAATTTATTCTCACAGTTCTGGAGGCTAAGAAGTCCAAGATCAAAACAGATTCAGTATCTGGTGAGGCCCACTTCCTGAATCATAGGGTGCTATCTTAATGCTCTGTTCTCACATAGTGGAGGGCAGAAGGAGTTCTCTGGGCCCTCATTTATAAGGGCACTAATCCCATTAACAAGAGTTCCATCCTTGTAACCTTATCGCCTTTCAAAGACTCCACCTCCAAATATCAATATATTAGGAATTACGTTTCAACATATGAATTCAAGGGGAACACAAACAGTCAGTCTACAGAAGTTCTCATGCCCCTGGGATATATAATATAGTAAGTTTACTGCAGAGTAACAAACAAAAGATAGTTGTCCTCAAGGGTCAATTCCAGGATACACCCATGCCACCATAAAGTTGTCACACTTAGGGTGTAGCTCAATGGGTCACCAGAACCTATAGGTGTATAACTCAGATACCAATCCTTTTGGAAGTTGAACACCAGTGCCTAGGTTCTATCCCTGATATTTGGAAAAATGCCCTGGTTGCTGTAATTGAACCTGAGAAGGCCCATGCATCAAGTAAAAAAGAGGCATAGAGCTTTGGCATAGATATGCCCAAATGTTTCACAAATAATTTATGCTTATTAACTTATTTACAAAGAATGCCCTGCTACATTATATCACTTTAGAGTATTCAATAGCTGCAATTGCTGAAGTGAGAGAAAAACTGATTAAAATTTCACTGATTTTTGTGTGTGGGATGGTTAATTTTATGTGTCAACTTGACTTGGCCACAGGGTGTCCCATCACCTAGTACGTATGAGGATGCTTCTGGATGAAGTTAATATTTGAACTGGTAGACTGAGTAAAGCAGATTGTCCTACCCAGTGTGGGTAAGCGTCATCCAATCTACTGAAAGGCTGAATAAAACACAAAGGTTGAATAAGAGAGAGAGAGAGAATTCCTTCTGCCTGACTTCCTTCTAACTGGACCATTAGTCGTTTCCTACATTCAGACTCCAACTGAAATATCAGCTTTTCTAGGCTGGGCATGGCTGCTTACACCTGTTATCCCAGTACCTTGGCAGGCCAACATAGGAGGGTTGCTTGAGGCCAGGAATTTGAGACCAGCCTGGGCAATAGAGTGAGATCCTGTCTTTACAAAAAAATTCAAAAATAAAAAATTTAAGCAGGCATAATGGCACATGCCTGTAGTTCCAGCTACTTTGGGGGCTGAGATGGGAAGATTGCTGGAGCCCAGGAGTTCAAAGCTTCAGTGAGCCATGATTGTACCACTGGACACCAGTTACAGAGGGAGATCGCTGTCTCAAAAAAAAAAAAAAAAAAAATCAGCTTTTCTTCAAACCTGCTGGCTTTTCAACTGGAACTATATCATTGGTTCTCCTGGGTCTCCAGCAGACCTTGAGACTTCTCAGCCTCCATCATCATGTGAGCCCATTCCTATTGGTTCCATTTCTCTAAAAGACCCTGACTAATACTGTTTTGGAGTACCTAAAAAAATTATGGACTACAGAAAATTTATAAATTTTAGAAATAGATTCATACATTTAAACTCTTTATCATGTGTCCACTATGTGCTAGGCACAGAGCAACTTACTTAAATAAGGGTGACCAAAACATTGGTCCGTCCATCAAGGAATTTACAGTCTAGTCAGACATCTGTGAGAAATTCATATAAGACAGAAAGATATATGTACCATAAAATGCAAAGTATTCAGAAAGCAGGGAGACTATTTCTGGCTAAAAAGAATAAAAAGAAGCTTCATGGAGGAGTGGCATTTGAGCTGTCATTTAATGAATTAAGAGGCCCAACACATGCAGTAATGGAATAAAATGCATTTTTGGTGGAGAAACTAGCATGGACAAAGACAGAAACGTGGGAATGCATAGTCCTTTCATGGGGGAAAAGAGGGCAATTTAGTACTGCTGGATTGTCAGGTCCATGTAGAAGTAAGAAACAAGGCTGGAGAGATTGGTTCAGGTTAGATTTTAGAGAATCACAAATGCTAGGCTAAGCAGTTGGGACTTTATTAAATACCAGGGGCATACTGAAAGGTTGGATCATATTTGTGTAAAGGAGTCACAATGAGTCTAGGCCAGTACACTAGTCTAGAAGAGAGATGAGATTCTGAACAAAATTTGAGCAAACCTGCCACTGTGTTGGATGTGTTAAATGAGGAAAAGAGAAGAATTTCAGATGGCTCAGGATTAGACTCTGAATCTAAGCATTGGATAATGCCCTTGATGTCATCTAGTCTTGTTCTCTGACTCTACAGGTGAGAACTCTGAGGCTGAGAGAAGTCAAGTGATTTATCCAGAAAACAAGTAGGGAAGTCAGGACTAGGATCCAGATCTCCTGATTCTCACCTGAGGGCACAATAGAAACACTAATAAAAATAGAGAGAACAGATCTAGAAGAAAAGATGAGCAATGTATTTTGAATTATTTGAATTTGAGATGCCTCAACAACAGTGTGTTCAATCTTTTGGCTTCCCTGGGCCACGTGGGCCCCAGGTTGGACAAGCTTGCTCTACAACATCCAAGCAGAGACATGCAGGGCAATTAGCTAGGCAAATCCCGTATTAACCTCTGTAGGCCTACCTTGACATCAGGAATCCCATCTCTCCATGTTGCACTCTGTTGTATTTTTAGCTCTTTCTTTTTATTTTCTTATAAGTAGTAAAGATGTTTATATCACTCTCTTGTTAACAACAAAAAACCATAAAAGCAAACCTTGCTATCACTCTCACTGATTGATTGATGCATTCCTTTATTGAACACATCTTTAGTAGATGGCTCCTGTATATCCAGTACCGTTCTAAGCACTAAGGATAAAGCAATAGCAAGTCAGCCATGGTTCTTGACGTCATGAAACTGAAATTGAAAGACAAATTTTGAGAAAGGAATTTACCAGACTGTTGAAAGTTAGAAAGCATGCTTCAGTGGGTCCTCATTATATTGCTCTCTTTACATTTGAATATGTTTGAAATGTTTTTACAATAGTAAATGTCTTAAATAAGAGATGCTAGAGGAATATATAAGAAAGGGATTTAATCTCAGTCTCAATGTAACTCTCAGGGAAGCCTTCTTGATTGAAGGGAATTTTAAATAGGGCTGTGAAAGATGAGTAGGAGCTAAACCAAAAAGAGATGGAGCAAGAAGAGTATTCTGCAGTGGGCATAATAAATGGGAAGACCTTGAGGCAAGAAAAAAATTCTCTCACCAGCATCTGAATATTCAGTCATTAGTTCAATGGGATAAATGAGGGAACTGAAAGCCTTGCTCAGCACGAGAAAGGAGAGAAAGAGACAGGTACAAAGACACAGCGAGACTGACAGAGAGAGAAAACAGGCCTGGATGTGAGATCTTAAGGGCTTGTATCTTTAAAGGTAGAAAGGGATGAGGTCATTTGTGGGCCCTATGGTCAAATACAAGCAGTTGACCCTCCATAATCATGAGTTCCATATTCATGGATTTAACCAAACATGGATCAAAAATATTCCGAAAAAAATAACAAAGCAACAATTAAAAAAAAATTTAAAACAGGCTGAGCACAGTTGCTCACGCCTGTAATCCCAGCACGTTGCGAGGCCGAGGTGGGTGGATCATGAGGACAGGAGTTCAAGACCAGCCTGGCTAACATGGTGAAACCCCATCTCTACTAAAAATACAAAAAATTAGCTGGATATGGTAGCGAGTGCCTGTAATCCCAGCTACTCAGGAGGCTGAGGCAGGAGAACCGCTTGAATCCAGGAGGTGGAGGTTGCAGTGAGCTGAGATCACACCATTGCACTCCGGCCTGGGCGACAGAGCAAGACTCTATCTGGAGAAAAAAAAAACCAACAATGTAACAACTATGCACATAGCATCTACATTGTGTTAGGTATTGTAAATAATCTAGAGATTATTTGAAGTATGTAGGAGCATATGCATAGGTTACATACAAATGCAATGTCATTTTATATAAGGGACTTGAACATTTGTGGATTTTGGTACCCACAGGGAGTCCTAAAACCAATCCCCCATGGATACCAAGAGACCACTTTATTTTATTTATGTATTTACCAACGATCTATTAATATGTGATGTATTACATAATGTGCATATTTTACATAATATGTAATTTATATTTTATGTCCACATATATGTGCCAAATTTCCCTATACTTGCTCTCCAGTTATATTTTAGATTAGAGGAAATGTGCATTTTTGCACAAACGTTTTTTGAAAGGCCTAGATTTATAGGCTACAATGCATTAATTCTAGTCACTTGTTAGTGCATTACTAAAAACTATTCAATAAACGTCCTAGGTTTTCCAGCTATTAGGCACAGGATACTAGAGTCTCAAATAATAAACTGCATATTGAATGTTTGAAAATATTAAAAGTTCTTTCTTGTAAAGACTCCTGACTCTTTCTTTTGAATACTGCTGCTATCCACCCTCCTGTGGAGATGAATTGGTCTTCTCACCAAGTGGGAACACAATCCTGTTGTGAAACTTTCCTAATTGATTAGTGGCTTTTCCCTATCACATTTAGAATATCATGAGTGCCACTTTGGCATTAATCAACCACAAAAGTCATGTTTACTATAGGTACTCAATTCTGAATTGGTAACTCCTGAGCACCTGTAGTGAACTGGCTCAAAATAATTATTATTTACTTCTAGAGTCTAGACCTTATAAAGATGGGTCAGCACGAAGTAAAATATCTAGATCATATCATTTGAATATCTTTGAGAAATGTCTACACTGTTAAAAAATTTAACATTTTACCTTCAATCTTGCATTTGAAAGACAATCCACTTATTTAAATAGAGTTGCTGTACCTTCTGCAAAACTCTCACTGAAGATATTGTTTAATGTTATTCAAAGTAGTTTATAAAAGAACTGGTGAGATAAATTTCCTTTTGAGCTTAATCTCAGGAAAGAAAAACTGTGTGCACCCATAATTTTGTAAAATAGCTCTTCTAATATAAGGAAAACTGCAACTGAAACTATTTCCCTTTTTACCTTTGTTGCTTGGAAATAGCTCAGTTCACTTACCTGTCAGCATCTACTCTGCCTAATTTCTGTAAAACGCATCTGTTTATACCTGAATTTTCTTATTTTGAACTATGTAGAAGACTGTAACTTGCATCACAACCTCGCTAAAGTATACATCTTAATTTAAAAATCTCCTCAATTTGAAACTATAAATACAACAGTTTTGACCTGCCCAGGAATCAGCAGAAATTAGCTCTTAAGAAATAAAGCAAGACACATGATTGAGATCAAGTTTAGAAAATGCATTTCTCATTAAATGAAAAGCAGGCAGAAATTTTAACTTTCACAGTAATTTCTTAATTATCTAAATACTGATTATAAGGAGAAGAGGAAAAGCAAACACAAACAGCCGATCATCTCAAATTAGCTTAGTTTAATTTTGGAATCAACCAATACATATTTCGTGAACCTCTGCTGTGTGCTCAATCCAGGCTAAACCCTATGTGCAATGACAAGAAATGTTTAGGCCTGGCCTCAAGAATTTACCATCTAGTTTAAGAGGCAACAAATCACTAGCTGTTTAAAAAAAAAAAAAACAAAAAACAAAAACAAAAACAAACAAACAAACAAAAAACAGTTAATTGGGAGGCAGTTAGGCTGAGAGAGCTCCAGCACCTTGAGTTTCTGGCAAACCAAAACCCAATTTAATGTAAATTATAAAATGAAACTTAAGCTTAACCAATTAGAAGCAACCAGTTAGCCTCAAACTAGACTTTACCAATCAGAAACTGCCAACTAACCTCTAAATAAAGACTTTCCACTTTAATCAATCAAATATTTTATTCGCCCTGTTTCTCCAAACACCTTATAAAAGTTGTCACCTCATGCGCCTTAGTGGAGTGCTGAACCTCTTGTGGTCTGGTGCTGCCTGATTCATGAATTGTTGACTGCTCAAATAAAATGTTTAAAATTGTAATATACCTGTTTATCTTTTAACAGAGCAAATTTAACAGCAAACCTGCCACATTCAACAAATATTAGCAGCCATAATATAATTAGATGCAAAATGGTATCTATAGGCAAAAAGTCTATTGGCTATTAAAGGGGGAGGTGGTCAATAAGGCATAAGGATAGAGATCTATGCACCCACAATCATATAGAACCTTACCTACATACCCCTTGTCCCTACACTATATCGCCTATGGGGAAAACAATCACTCCCTTTCCTGAATAACCAGAGAACTTAAAACTATTTACATAGGCATGTAATCTGGGGATGTGGAGACTTATCTGTCCTGCACAGGCACCTGCACACACCATCCAGCGTCCTGAGGACAGGACTGGCCTACCCACCATTACTACCACCTGCACCCAAGCATGCCATTCAGGAAATGGGGATTGACCCACCCCTCCTGCTGCATCCAGCAACTGTGTGCACTATTGAGGAAACCAGCAGATAAGTCTGTGAGCCCACCACTGGTGGCCATGCATGTCATCCAGGGGTCTAGGGATTGACCTGCCTGACCAGCCACCGCAGATATTTGGAGACCTGGGGATTGACCTGTCTTGTCCACCACTGCAGATGCCTGCAGGCATCATCCAGGGGCCTGAGGACAGGCCTGCCCCACCCACCACTGCTACTGCCAGTGCCTGTGGGCATTGTCTAGGGCCTGAAGAAAAGCCTGTCTCATCCATCATCAAAGCTACCTGCACCCAAGCATGCCATCCAGGAATCTGGAGATTGAACCACCCCACTTGCTGCAGCCAGCACTTCTGCACACTACTGGGGAAGCATAAGGACAGGTCCATCCCTCCGACACTACCATCACTGGTGCCTAAGGACCAGTCTGCCCGGAGTTCCTGTCCCCAGTAAAGCCTTACCACATTGTCCACTAATAACCACAGTCTAAGCTATTGATGAACTCACAGATGCCACTGGTGCTGATTACAGCCAAAGAAATCATATGGAGACAACACTACTGTGGCCACCTGGAATCAAAGCCAAACCACCCTACCGAACCAGCACTATAGATACATCCATGGGAAAAAGTATTTTCCTGTGAAAGCAAAGCAATAAAATTGGAGTGACTGTTATACCAGATGTGCAGATATCAATATAAGGACACAAGAAACATAAAAAAGCACAGAGACATGCCATCTCCAAGAGAACACAATAATTCTCCAGCAACAGATTCCAATGAAATATAAATCTATGAAATGCCTGAAAAACAATTCAAAATAATGATATTAGAGGTCAGTGAGATACAAAAAAGCATAAATAAACAATGCAAAAAAAAAACACAAAAACAACTCATGATCAGAATGAGAAATTTAAAAAGAGATAGATATAATAAAAGAGAATCAAACAAAAATCCAACAACTGAAAATCCAGTGAATGAAATTAAAAATATGATTATAGTTTCAACAATAGACTAAATCAAGCAGATGAAAAAATGTCTGGACTTGAAGATGGGTCTTTTGGAAGAATTCAGTCAGACCAAAAAAAGAGAAAAAATAAAACCTGCCTGATATATGGCACATCATAAGGTAATTAAATACCTAAATTGTGGGTGTTCCAGAAGGTGAAGTGAAAGCCAAAGGCATAGAGAACATATTTACTGAAACAATATCTGAAAATTGCCCAAGTCTAGCAAGAGATTTAAACATTCAGACATAGAGAGCTCAGAAATCCCCAAATAGATACAACCCAAAAGGTATTGTTTCTTTCTTTCTTTCTTTTTTAGACGAAGTCTTGCTCCTGTCCCCCAGGCTGGAGTGCAATGGTGCAATCTTGGCTCACTGCAACCTCCACCTCCCAGGTTCAAGTGATTCTCCTGCCTTAGCTTCCTGAGTAGCTGGGATTACACGCACCTGCCACCACGCCCGGCTAATTTTTGTATTTTTAGTAGAGATGGGGTTTCACCATGTTGACCAGTCTGGTCTCGAACTCCTGACCTCAAGTGATCCACCCACCTTGGCCTCCCAAAGTGCTGGGATTACAGGCATGAGCCACTGCGCCCCGCCTCTTTTTGTTGTTGTTGTTATTGTTGTTTCTGAGATGGAGTCTCGCTCTGTTGCACAGGCTGAAGTGCAATGGTGCAATGTCAGCTCACCACAGCCTCTGCCTCTCAGGTTCAAGCCATTCTCCTGCATCAGCTTTCTGAGTAGCTGGGATTACAGGAATGAGTCACCACATCTCATGAATTTTTCTGTATTTTTAGTAGAGATAAGGTTTCATCATGTTGGCCAGGCTGATCTCAAACTCCTGACCTCAGTTGATCTGCCTGCCTCAGCCTCACAAAGTGTTGGGATTACAGGTGTGAGCCACTGTGCCCAGCCGCCAAAAAGATTTTATCCATGGTACATAAAATTCAAACTGCCAGGCTGGGCACGGTGGCTCATGCCTGTAATCTCAGCACTTTGGGAGGCTGAGATGGGTGGATCACCTGAGGTCAGAAGTTTGAGACCAGCCTGGTCAACATGGCGAAACCCCATCTCTACTAAAAATACAAAAATTAGGTGAGCATGGTATCAGACACCTGTAATCCCAGCTACTCAGCAGGCTGAGGAAGGAGAACGACTTGAACCCAGGAGGCGGAGGTTGCAATGAGCTGAAATTGTACCACTGCACTCCAGCCTGGGTGACAGAGCAAGACTCCATAAAAAAAAAAAAAAGAAAAAAAAAAGTCGAAATGTGAAAAGTCAAAGACAAAGAGAGAATTATAAAAACAGCAAGAGAAAAGCATCTAGTCATATATAAGAGAACCCTGATCAGACTAATTATGGATGTCTCAGGAGAAACCTTTTGCCAGGAGAGAATGTCATGATATCTTCAAGGTGCTGAAAGAAAAAAATAAAACTGTCAGCCAAGGATACTAAAACAAGTAAAGCTAGTCTTAAAAAAATGAAGAAGAAATGCTTTTCCAGACAAGCAAAATCTGAGGAAATTCATCACCACTACACTGGCCCTGCAAAAAAATGCTTAAAGGAATCCTATGTCTGAAAACAGAAAGGAAAAAGTCTACCATTATGAAACTATAAAACTCACTGATAAAGCAGATACACAAAAGAGAAGGAGAAAGGAGATAAATATCACCACTGCAGAAAACCATTGAACCACAATGATAATTAATAAGAGAGGAAAAAAAGAACAAAATATATACAAAACTAACAGAAAAAAAATAAAATGATGGAAATACATTCTCATCTGTCAATAATAACCTTGAATGTCAATGGGTTAAATTCCTCACATAAAAGATATAGACTAACCAAATGGACCAAAAAAAAAAAAAAAGATCCAACTATATGCTGCCTACACGAAATTCACTTCACCTGTAAAGACACACATATGCTGAAAGTGAAGATATGGAAAAAGATATTCCACACCAATAGAAACCAAAAGCAAGCAAAACTAGTAATGCTTTGATCAGATAAAACAGACTTTGCCGGGCGCGGTGGCTCAAACCTGTAATCCCAGCACTTTGGGAGGCTGAGACGGGCGGATCACAAGGTCAGGAGATCGAGACCATCCTGGCTAACACGGTGAAACCCCGTCTCTACTAAAAAATACAAAAAACTAGCCGGGCGAGGTGGCGGGCGCCTGTGGTCCCAGCTACTCCGGAGGCTGAGGCAGGAGAATGGCGTAAACCCGGGAGGCGGAGCTTGCAGTGAGCTGAGATCCGGCCACTGCACTCCAGCCTGGGCGACAGAGCCAGACTCAGTCTCAAAAAAAAAAAAAAAAAAAAACAGACTTTAAGTCAAAAACTTTAAAATGAGACAGAAAAGGTCACTATGTAATGATAAAGGATCCACTGAGCAAGAGGATATAACAATTTTAAACATATATGCACCCCACAACTGAGCACCCAGATATATAAAGTTAATATTATTAGATCTAAAAGGAGCTATAGACTCCAACAAAATAATAGTTGGGAACTTCAACACTACACTCTCAACATTAGACAGATCATCTAGATAGAAAATCAACAAAGAAACACTAGATTTCAAATGTGCTTTAGACCAAATGGACTTAACAGACATTGACAGAACATTTCATCCAACTACTGCAGAATGCACATTCTTCTCATCAGCACATGGAACATTCTCCAGGACTGACCATATGTTAGGTCACAAAACAAGTCTCAACAAGTTTTAAAAAATCAAAATTGTATCAAGTATATTATCAAGCCACAGTGGAATAAACCCAGAAAGAAGTAACAAGAGAAACTTTGGAAATTGTACAAATACACAAAAATTAAACAATATGCTCCTGAAAAGTCATTTGATCAATGGAGAAATTATAAAGGAAATCTTTTAAAATGTGAAACAAATGAACATGGAAATACAACATACCAAAACCTGTGGGACACAACAAAAACAGTGCTAAGAGGGAAGTTTATAGCAATAAAAGCCTATATCAAAAAAGTAGAGGCCAGGTGTAGTGACTCACTCCTGTAATCCTAGCACTTTGGGAGGCCAAGGTAGGCAGATTGCCTGAGCTCAGGAGTTTGACACCAGCCTGGACAACATGGTGAAACCCCGTCTCTACTGAAAATACAAATAATTAGTTGGGCAAGGTGGCATGTGCCTGTAGTCCCAGCTACTCAGGAGGCTGGGTGAGTGAGTGAGACTCTGTCTCCAAAAAAAAAACTAAGTAGAATGATCTGAAACAAACAACCTAACAGTGCACCTCAAGGAACTAGAAAAGCAAGAACAACTCAAACCTTAAGTTAGTAGAAGAAAAGAAATAATAAAGATCAGAGCAAAACTAAATAAAATTGAAGACTACAAAAACAATAACAAGGATCAATAAAGTGAAAAGTGGGTTTTTTTAAGACAAAGTCTTGCTCTGTTCCCCAGGCTGGAGTGCAGTGGTACAATCTCGGCTCACTGAAACCTCAGCTCACTGCAATCTCTACCTCCCAGGTTCAAGCGATTGTGAGTAGCTGGGATTACAGGCGTGTGCCACCACACCCAGCTAATTTTGTGATTTTTAGTAGAGATGGGGTTTCACCATGTTGGCCAGGCTGGTCTCAAACTCCTGACCTCAGGTGATCCGCCTGCCTTGGCCTCCTGGATGACAGGCATGAGCCACCACACCTGCCCAAAAAGTTGTGTTTGTTTTGTTTTGTTTTAAAAAAGAAAACAAAATTGATAAACTGCTAGTTAGACTAACCAAGAAAAAAGATAAATGATCCAAATCAGTAAAATTATGAATGAAAAAGGAGGCATTACAACTGATACCAAGTAATGCAAATAATCATTAGAGACCATTATAAACAGCTATATGCTAACAAATTTGAAAACCTAGAGAAAAAAAAGATAAATTACTGGGCAAATATAACTTATAAAGATTGAACCAAGAGGACACAGAAAACCTGGATGGACCAATAACAATTAGTGAGATTAAATCAGTAATAAAAAGTCTCCCAAAAAAGAAACGCCTAGGACCAAATGGCTTTACTGCTGAATTCTACAATTATTCTCAAACTATTCCAAAGAATTGAAGAGAAGGGAATTCTCCCTAACTCTATGATGTTAGCATTCCCCCTTACCAAAACCAGACAAGGACATAACAACAAGAATGAAAAAATTATAGGCCAAAATCCCTGATGAATACAGACACAAAATTCTCAACACAATACCAGCAAACTGAATTCAATAGCATATTAAAAAGACCATTCACCATGATGAAGTGTGATTTATCCCAGAGATGCAAGGATGGTACAACATATGCAAATCAACAAATGTATACATAGTATTAGCAAAACAAAGGACAAAAATCATGAGATTATCTTATAAATGCAGAAAAAGCATTTAATAAGATTCAACATCTCTTCACAATACTCTCAACAAACTAGGTGTAGAAGGAGTATACCTCAACATACTAAAGGATATATATGAAAAACCCACCATTAATTTCATCTTGAATGGGGAAAAGCTGAAAGTCCTTCCTCTAAGAAGTGGAACAAGACAAGGATGCCAACTTTTACCATTCTTACTCAACAGAGTACTGGAAGTCCTACAGAGCAATCAGTCAACCAAAAGAAATAAAAGGCATCCAAATAGGAAAAGAGAAAGTGAAATTGTCCCTCTTTGCAGATAACATAATCTTATATACAGAAAAACCTAAAGACTCCACAAACAACTGTTAGAACTGACAAACAAATTTAGTAAAGTTTCAGGATATAAAATCAGCATACTAAACTAAGTAATGTTTCTATACATCAATAACAAACTATCTGAAAAAGAAATCAAGAAACAATCCCATTTACAATAGCTATATAAAATGCCTAGAAATAAATTATACCAAGGAGGTGAAAGACCTCTGAAACAAAAACTACAAAACACTGATGACAAAAAATGAAAAGGACACAAACAAATCAAAAGATATCTCATATTGTTATAATAACTGCATTCCCTAAAGCAACCTATAGATTCAGTGCATTCCTTAAGAAAATACCGAGACATTCTTCACAGAAATAGAATAAATAATCCTAAAATTTATATGGAACCACAAAAGACTCCAAATAGCTCAAGAAATATTTACCAAAAAGAATAAAGCTGGAAGCATCACGCTACCCAACTTCAAAATATACTACAAGGCTGTAGCAAGCAAAATAGCATGGTATTGGTATAAAAATATATACATCAACCTATGGCACATAATATAGAACTGATAAATAAATTCATGTGTTTACAACTAAGATTTTTGACAAAGGCACCAAAATCATATGTGGGGAATGGAGATCCTCTTCAATAAATGGTGCTGGGAAAACTGGATATCTATGTGCAGAAGAATTAAACTGGACCTCTCTCTCTCATTATATACAAAAATCAACCCAAGATGGATTAAAGACTTAAACATAAAACCTGAAACTATAAAACTACCAAAAGAAAGCACAGAAGAAATACTGCAGGACGTTGGTCTAGGCAAAGATTTTATGGCTAAGACTTCAAAAGCACAGGCAACAAAAACAAAAATAGACAAATGGGACTATACTAAACTAAAAAGCTTCTCTGCAGTAAAGGAAACATTCAACAGAGTGAAGAGACAACCTGTTAAATGGGAGAAAATATTTGCAAACTATTCATCTGACAAGGAACTAATATCTAGAAGATACAGGGAACTCAAACAACTCAACAGCAAAAAAACCACAAATAATTCCATTAAAAAGTGGGTAAAGGATCTCAATAGACATTTCTCAGAAGATATACAAATGGCCAATACATATATGAAAAAATGCTCATCATCACTAATTATCAAGAAAATGCAAATCTAAACCACAATGAGATCATCTCACCTCCATTAGAATGGCTATTATGAAAAATGCAAAGAATAACAACATAGAAAAGGGAACTGTTATAGACTTTGGGGAATGTAAATTAGTATAGCCATTATGAAAAACAGTAAGGGGATTTCTCAAAAAATTAAAAATAGAGCTACAATATGATCCTGCGATCCATCCACTGGGTATTTATCCAAAGGAGGGGAAGTCAGTGTATCAACTGGATATATGCACTGTCATGTTTATTGCAGCACTATTCACAGTAGCCAAGATATGGAATCAACCTAAGTGCTCCTCAACAGATGGATGGACAAAGAAAATGGTTTATAGCTACATAATGGAATTTAGCCATAAAAAGAATGAAATCTCATTTGCAGTAACATGTCACCTGGGCTGGAGTGTAGTGATGCAATCATAGCTCACTGTAGCCTCAAATTCCTGGGCTCAACCTCCTAAATAGCTGGGATTACAGGCATGAGCCACCATGCCCAGCTAATTTTTTTTTTTTTTTTTTTTTTAGACAGAGTCTTGCTCTGTCGCCCAGGCTGGAGTGCAGTGGCGTGATCTTGGCTCACTGCCACTGCAACCTCCATCTCCTGGGTTCAAGCAATTCTCTTGTCTCAGTCTCCCGAGTAGCTGGGATTACAGGAGTGTGCCATCATGCCCAGCTAGTTTTTTTCATATTTTTAGTAGAGATGGGGTTTCATCTCTACTGTCTGTTGGATGAATGATGACTCTTATTTACCTGTACAGAAATTCTTGATCTTCTACCCACAGAGTCCCTCTGACTCAGTGAGAACTCTCCACACAAAACCAATAATAATAAATAAGGGGATGTGACCTATGACCTACAGTAAACAAAACAATTAATCATAGAGTTTATAAGATCATCTTCAAACTACAGAACTCAGTAAGTCATACAATGGGATCCATCAAGGTGGCATAATCATTTCCAATTTTCACAAAGATTATAGAATGTTATTACTTTACATTAACATTTGAATAAATGACTGGTTAAAATTCACAGACTCTGAAATCACTTCCAAAGGTAGTGATTTATTTGGGAATTTGGGCCAATAGGTAAGTTCTATGGAAAACGTGATGTGTCCTCAGGCATTTTAAAATACATCCAGGAATTATTCTAAACGGTAACCCACTTTAGATGCTCCACTGTCCTATTAGATCTCAAACAACGTACTATATGTGTTTTTATCCTTTGGATAATGAATAAAGAGTACAGTTGGACTTCTATCTCATACCATATGCAGAAAATTAACTAAAATGGATAAATAAACTAAATGTAACAACTAAAACAAAAAAACCCTTGGAAGAAAACAGAGGTAAATAAGCATAGACAGGCAGCAGTGGCTCACACTTGTAATCCCAGGACTTTTGGAGGTTGAGGCAAGCAGATCACATGAGGTCAGGAGTTCGAGGCCAGTCAGGGCAACATGGTGAAACCCCGTTTCTACTAAAAATACAAAAATTAGCTGGGCTTGGTGGTGTGCACCTGTAATCCCAGACACTTGGGATGCTGAGGCAAGAGAATCGCTTGAACCCAGGAGGTGGAGATTGCAGTGAGCTGAGATAGCGCCACTGCACTCCAACCAGGGTGACAGAGCAATATATATAATTTATATTATATTATAGTATATATTGAATATAAAATAAAATATATTTTATATATCAAAATCTATTTATATAAAATCTATTTACATATAATAAAAAATAAATAAATACGCATGGCCTTGGATTTCACATATCCATACTCAGCTGATGGAAAATAAAACATTGCAGCCATTTGTAGAATATCACTTCAAGTTGCAAGTGTGAAGCTCACTCATAATCACAATTTTCCTGGATGAACACCATACCAGTTTTTCTTTATAAGTCTTACTAGGAATAAATCTGGCTTTTCATCTATTCATTGTATGACTCTTGTTAACTGGTATGCTTCTCAATTCCTGATGTTTCCTTCTATAGGAGGGAGTTTAATTAATGTGACACTCCTAAATTCTTTCCACTTCTTTACAAATCCCATTAAAGCGTAGGTGGGGTGAAATCTGTTTAACGAATCTGAGGCGAATAAACTAGGTATATTAGGCCCAGAGCTTTTCTCTTTTCCCTTTTATAGGACACGTTCTAAGAGCACACTCTTTGAATAATGTAAGTTTTCTCTGGGCAGGCATATTGGGATCCTCGCCCTGGTCTGCTTCTTCCACAAATGAGCAGATAAGTATATAGTTTATCTTTTACTATGTAAGAAACCACTCAAAAATTTAATGGCTGTATTACTTTCCTGTGGCTGCTGTAACACGGTAGCACAAACTGGTTGGCTTAAAACATCAGAAATTGGCCGGGCGCGGTGGCTCAAGCCTGTAATCCCAGCACTTTGGGAGGCCGAGAAGGGCGGATCACGAGGTCAGGAGATCGAGACCATCCTGGCTAACACGGTGAAACCCCGTCTCTACTAAAAAAAATACAAAAAACTAGCCGGGCGAGGTGGCAGGCGCCTGTAGTCCCAGCTACTCAGGAGGCTGAGGCAGGAGAATGGCGTAAACCCGGGAGGCGGAGCTTGCAGTGAGCTGAGATTCGGCCACTGCACTCCAGCCCGGGCGACAGAGCAAGACTCCGTCTCAAAAAAAAAAAAAAAAAAAAACATCAGAAATTTATTTTATCACAGTTCAGGAGGTTAGAATTTCAAACTTAAAATTATATGTTCCATTTGAAGGCTCCCGGGAAGAATCTGTTGCATGCCTTTTAGCTTCTGATGTCACCAGCAATCCTTGGTTTTCCTTGTAAACTCATCACTCCAATCTCTGCCTCTATTGTTACATGGCATTCTCCCTGTGTGTTTGTCTCTATCCCTCCTCTCCTTTTATTTTATAATGACACCAGTTGTATTGGATTAAGGGTCCAACTTGCTACAGTATGATGTCATCTTACCCTACATATTAATTACATTTACAAAGACTCAATTTCCAAATATGATCACATTCACAGGTAACAGAGGTACCAGGGATTATGATGTCAATATATCTGTTTAAGAAACACAATTCAACCCACAACAATGGCTTAAACAGCAAACATTATTTCTTATGATTCTGCTGGTTAGCTGGACGGGATATTCTATTCTAGGCGGGCTCAACTGGGACTGGATGGTGCAATAAAGCCTCATTCACATTTCTGGGGTCTTATCTGGGACAGTTAAGATGACTTCCATAGCCAGGGCCTCTGTCCACATGATCTCTCACCTTTTCAAAGTCTAGCACAGGATTGTTCTCACAGTGATGGATAGTTTCCTAGAAGAGAGTGTCAATGTGCAATAATTTTCCAAATGTTACCTTATGTCACATTTTCTAATGTTTCACTGACCGAAGCAAGCCACAAGGCTAAGCCCAGATTCAGTGTAGGAGTGGACTACCCAGGAAGGCACGAGCAAATTGGGGCTACTGCTACAACTATCTAGCACAGTGGCTACATCTAGTTCTGAGGTTTGTCATTCCATAGTTATTTGCACCTTCAAGATATAAGCCATGTCTTCTGACTTCACCATTTGTGAGAAATAAAGGTGACATTTTAATCTCTAAATGGAACTTCTTCATCTCTTTGCTCACTTTTTTCCAAAAATAACATGAATTATTTATTGGAGCCCCCACAACTTCATTCTCCTTTTTATATAACTTCTAATAAGTGATAACATCATTTATTCATTCAACAAACATGTATTGCAAATCTATTTTATGGCAAGCACAAGAGATATGGTGGTAAGCTAGTAAAACATAGTCCCTACCCCAAACAGGCTCATATTCCAACTCCCAGTTTAGAGGTCAGGTGATGATGAAGACGAACTGCAGCTGGGGATAGAGAAGGGCCTAATCTTTTCACAATCTCTCTCAGTCAGCCTTCCCTCAGTGCCAATAGAAGACAAGACAGAATCTGACCCGGCGCGGTGGCTCACACCTGTAATCCCAGCACTTTGGGAGGCCGAGGCGGGCAGATCACCTGAGGTCTGGAGTTTACGGCCAGCCTGACCATCATGGTGAAAACCCGTCTCTACTAAAAATACAAAAATTAACCGGGCATGGTGGCACATCCCTGTAATCCCAGCTACTTGGGAAGCTGAGGGAGGAGGCGGAGGTGGCAGTGAGTCAAGATCGTGCCATTGCACTCCAGCCTGGGCAATACAGTGAGACACTGTCTCAAAAATAAAATAAAATAAGTAAATAAAAGACAGAATCTATGAAAAAAGTGTGCATATTATGTAAACAGCCTCAAATCTAATATCCTACCCCCTTCCAACCAGATCCCTTCCCAAAGCCACTTCTACATGGAAATTGTAGAGTCGTCAACAAATTCAGTATTTCCTGAACTGTTTTTATGCCCCAATTACTGTGGAGGCCATGCAACTGCCCAAATTGCACCAGTGATCTAGTTTCACCACAACTTGAAATGCTTGCCACAGGGTAATGCCATAAAGTCATGATTACTTTTTATTTTCCATTTTTTGCAATGGCTTTGTTGAAATATAATTCACATACCATATGCCTCACACACTTAAAGTTTGCAATTCAGTGTTTTTTGTATATTCATAAAGTTGTGCAACCAAAGCTCAATTTTAGAATATTTTCATCACCCTAAAAATGAAGTACCATGCTAATAAACAGTCACTCCCCATTCTTGCCCCCCAGCAATAAGCAACCACTAATCTATAATACTTTCTGTCACTATGAATTTTTCTATTCTGGAAAAATTCTTTGGCCTTTTCTGTGACTGACTTCTTTCACTTAGCATTATGATTTTAAGGATCATTCATGTCGTGGCATAAATCATTGCTTCTTAACTTTTTATTACTGAATATTATGCTGAATAGATAGTCAACATTTTGTTTATTCATTCATCATTTGATGGGCATTTAAGTTGTTTTCACTTTTTGGCCATTATGAATAATGCTGCTACAAGCATTTGCATAAAGTTTTTGTGTGAATATGTGTTTTCATTTCTCTTGAGTATATACGTAGGAGTGGAATTAGTGGGTCATGTGGTAACTCTATGTTAAACTTTTTGAAGAACTGATAAACTGTTCTCCAAATGACTATAACATTTTACTTTCCCAGCAGCGGAGTATAAGGGCTCTAATTTCTCCACATCTTCAACAACTCTTGTTGTTATTAGTCATCTTAGTGAGTGTTTGCCTTTAATTTTTACTATGTACTGGCACCTAAATTATGGTCATCAACTTAAATGACTATACTCGAAGACCTTACTACCTTAAAGTGTGTTCTATGGCCCAGAAGTATAGACATCATTTGGGAGCTTGACAGTAATTCAGAAGCTCAAGTCCCGACCCCAACCTACTGAATCAGAATATAAATTTTAACAAGATCCTCATGATTTCATGTACATAAAATACCAAGATCAGATAAATCCATAGAGAATCAGTAAATCCATAAAGGCAGAAAATCAATAGTGGTTGCCAGAGGTAGACTAAATGGTGAATGAAAGCCACTGCTTTTTGGGCATGAGATTTGTTTTGTGGGGATGAAAATGTTTTGGATCTAGATGGAAATGATGGTTGCATAACATCATGAGTGTCCTAAATGCTACTGAATTGTTTACTTTAAAATGGTTACTTCTATGTTATTCACTTCAATAAAAAAATATTGAGCTGGGTGTGGTGGCTCACACCTATAATACCAACACTTTGGGAGGATGAGGCAAGGAGTTCAAGACCAGCCCTGGCAACATAGCGAGACTCTGCGTCTACAAAAAAAAAAAAAAATTAGCCAGGTGTGGTGGCATGTGCATGTGGTCCCAGCAACTCAGGAGACTGAGGTGGCATGATCACCTGAGCCCAGGGAGGTCGAGGCTGGAGTAAGCTATGGTTGTGCCACTGCACTACAGCCTGGATGACAGAGCAAGACCCTGTCTCATAAAAAATACATATATATACACACACACACATATAATACATACATGTATATTATATATAATACATATATATTATATATAATACAAAATAAATGTATATAATCTATATACAAAGAGAGAGAGAAGTTACATTATATTCAGCTCTGTGTTAGGGCCAAGGTAGAATCCTCGTATTCAGATTTGGGATTTGGAGAGCTAAACATTTACTTGTGGGAATAAGACTAAAACACATGAAACAATCTGTTAACAAGCCAGAAGTGTGGGGGTAGACAAGGCTGACTGATGCCCAGAGGCCAGCACTCATTCCTACATTCCTCTAATGTACTTTCCTGTACAGCAGAAGATGAAAAGCAAAAATAAGAAGAAAGAAAAAAATTATCGTGTTTTCCAGACACCTTTGCCACTAGCATTCTGTATACAAACTGGGTTCTGCCAATTTGATGCACTCACATTACATTTGGAAAGCAGAAGAGATGTGGAAGCCATATGCCTGCTATTGCAAGCACACTTGTGGAGATGTGAGTTGTCCTCACAAATCGCATTTCAGTATCCAATCTCTTGCTTATTGGTAACTGTAGGCAGCTACTAGAGTGGTGATGGCAAGAGTCAGCATCCTCATGCCCAGTCACCTAATTCACAGGTGTTAAGAGACAGCAGAAGCAGTGGTAAAAGCCTCATGATCAAGATTTCCTGTTCCCGGCTGGGCGCGGTGACTCACGCCTGTAATCCCAGCACTTTGGGAGGCCGAGGCAGGTGGATCACGAGGTCAGGAGATCGAGACCATCCTGGCTAACACGGTGAAACCCCAGCACCTGTAGTCCCAGCTACTCAGCAGACTGAGGCAGGAGAATGGCGTGAACCCGGGAGGTAGAGTTTTCAGTGAACGGAAGGTCGTGCCACTGCACTCCAGTGTGGGCGAGAGGGTAAGACTCCATCTCAAACAAAACAAAACAAAACAAAAAATTTCCTGTTCCCTATATTGTGGCTACAGCAGTAACTTCATGAGCTCAGTACTTCCAGTGGCACCCTCCTTTCTTTCCACCACCTTGACTGTGGCAGAGGTAGTATACCTCCCATGATGGGAGTCATTCTGAGAAGTCAACTTGAACATGTGCTGCCAATCCTGATCACAGACTGCCAAACTGGATTTTATGTCAGTAAAATTGCAGCACTATTTACAATGAAGAAAAGTGGGAAACAAACTTAACTGTTTCTTGGTAAAAGAAAGGAAAAGGAACCTGTGGTGTATTCATACAATGGACTACAATATAGCCTATTGAAATATATGAAATAAGGCCGGGCGCGGTGGCTCAAGCCTGTAATCCCAGCACTTTGGGAGGCCGAGACGGGCGGATCACAAGGTCAGGAGATCGAGACCATCCTGGCTAACCCGGTGAAAACCCCGCCTCTACTAAAAAATACAAAAACTAGCCGGGCGTGAGGTGGTGGGCGCCTGTAATCCCAGCTACTTGGGAGGCTGAGGCAGGAGAATGCATGTGAACCTGGGAGGGCGGAGCTTGCAGTGAGCCGAGATCCGCCACTGCACCCCCTCTAGCCTGGGCGACAGATGGTGACTCCGGCCTCAAAAGAAAATGGTGATGAAACAGGCCAGGGCGCCGTGGCTCGCCACCTTGTAATCTCTCTCTGCACTTTGGGAGGCCGAGGTGGGTATATCACCTGAGGTCAGGAGTTTGAGACCAGCCTGGCCAAGCAACATGATGAAACCCCATCTACTTCAAAAAAAAAATACAAAAAAAAAAAAAAAATTAGCCAGGGCGTGGTGGCACGCGACCTGTAATCCCAGCTACCAGGAAGCTGAGGCAGGAGAATCACTTGAACTGGAAGTGGAGGCTGCGGTGAGCCAAGTTTCATGCCTCACTGCATTCCAGCCTGGGCAACAAGAGCAAAACTCCAAACTCCACCTCTCTCTCTCTCTCTCCTCTCTCTCTCTCTCTCTACATATATATGAAATAGATCAACACATATCAATGTACATACATCTCATAAACATACTGAATGAAAAACTTAAATTGTGAAAAAATACAAACAGCATGATTCTATTTGTATGCAAATTATTAGAACCCACAGGACTAGAAAAACATCCAGAGGCGGGAAAACTAACCCCCAATGGCCAAATCCAGGCCTCAGCCTGTCTTTGTATGGCAAGAGAGCCACGAATGCTTTTTACAGTTTTGAAGGGTTATAAAATTTTTTCTAATTTTAAAAGCAGAATATTCAACAGAGACCTGCAAAGCCTAAAATATTTACTATCTAGCCCTTTACAGAAAAAGTTGGCAGACTTCTGTGTTTTGTGGAGACACATGCATATATTGGAAACATACATGAGAATGATACTCGCTGATTTCTGGATTAGTGGTTACCTCTGGGGAAGGAAAGGAAAAGGAAATATATCCGCATCATTCAGTTTCTTTACAAAAAGAGATCAGAAGTAAATATGGCAAAATGTTTACATCTGTTTTATCTTGGGACTGCATAGGTGTCTGCTATATTACATTTAGTTTGAATGTTTGAAATGCTTTATAATTAAAAGTAACATTTTAAGAAACATGAATAAATGCATGCAAGAATATTGAAGCTAACAAACAAAAACTGGAATAAGAACATAAAAAGTTGAAAAGTCACAGAGGCCAATGTTTCTGGAGAAGTGTGGAGAGCTAGGGAAGAGAGATGGAGATTAAGAGGGGTTTTGGGCCTTCTGGGTGTCCTGTAAGAAAGGAGGGAGCAGGTGTGGGAATTTCCCCAGCTTTCTGCCATTTTGTAGTTTCCTGGATTACTGTTTTTCTCACTTCTTATCTGCTTCTCCTTAGTGATTAGTTATACAAACCTTATTGTGCTTTTCAAAATACAACTTTCAATTCTCAAATCCAATCAAATTTGAGAAACTAGTTAAAGCTGCAGGTGCCTCTACACAAGAAGAATGTATGCGCCCACTTCGCAGGTGAAGATTTACATAATGAGACTAGAGGAAAGAATGTTCCTCCTGGCCCCAGGAATCACAGAATTTCACAGGCTGTGAGCCACTTCCTTTCACTTTCAGTTGATTTCTCTCTTGGCAGGTATACAAAAAAACAAAATAAAACAAAACAAAAAAACCCTGAGGGGCCAGCCTTTCCCAGCCAATTTCCCTCCCTAGCGAAGTGTAAGGGCAGAATATAGAAGGTGTCAATTTCTCCCCTTTCTGGGCCAAACACTGCCTGGAATTCCCTTTTTTCTTCCACTAAGGGCTTCTTGTCAGCCCCAAACTCCCACTCTCACCCTGGACTCGAGCGTTGAGCTGGAACTACAGCAGCACATTGCCACCTCAGCCTCTTTACTACAATCACAGAATTGGAGAGAGAAGGAAAATTCTAGTGGGACAAGAGACATGTTTCCCAGATGGTCCAGTTGTTTGACAGATGCTGAAAACTTCAATGAGTGCCTTTCTCCCTATGGGATGCGTATGTTCATGAACTACACATCCTGCTGGTCTTGAAAGCTTCTAAAGAAGTTCCCACAAGTCCTTTTGGTACCTTCCTCAGTGTTGAACACTCCTCCCTGTCCAGAACTGCTTTATGAATACCAAACGTGATTGTGTGTTTTGTTTTCTTCTGTTTTCTTTTCTTTTATCCTTTTCTTTTTTTTTTTTTTTTTTGCAATTCCAGTCCATAGCCTTTAAGTTCATCATTACTCAAAATGAAGTAGACTCTCTTAATATTCACTTTTCATTACTAAAGCCACTAAAGAGTTAACTCCCTGTGTTTTTCTTCTCTTGGTTTAATAGTCCTCATGCCCCTAGCCATATTTTGTTGCTTTATTTTCATCCTGGTGCCTAGTCCATTGGCCTCTCTCCATATTGTTCATGTTGACGCTAGAACCTGTATGGTGAGGTATTATGTGACAAATCGGGCTTGGTCTGGGAATTTGAAGGCCTGGGTTCTAGTGCCAGCTCTGTCTCTTCCTACCCATGGGGACTTTGCCAAGCTATTTAAAAATTTCTGAGCTTTAGCTTCCTCATCTGTAAAATTCAAATAATAATTGTCCTTACTGGGATACAGTCCAGACTAAATCAGATAACAGAAATAAAGGGACTTTCTGAACTAAAGAGCATTATATAAGAGTAAACTATTACTCTAAAGTAAAGATCTTTCCAGTGCTAAACAAAATAAGCATCAGACCTCCACTGCTTGTTCACACAGTGATAGACTTGTCTGATTTTGCTCAGCACATTTTTTGAGCCATGGTATATTCCTTCCTCACAATCAGATTGCGGTTTGCCATGACCCCTCTATTGGAGACAAAATTAGAAGCTGCTAAAACTTATTGTTGGAAAGATTAGAAGTTGTACTATTTAAAGCTGTCCATCAAGGTGATGTATCTTGTCATATATATATATATACACACACACACACACACACACACACACACACACACACATATATATGTATACACCTGTGGCTAGGCTCAGTGGCTCATGCCTGTAATCCCAACACTTTGGGAGGCTAAGGTGGGTGGATCTTTTGAGGTTAGGAGTTCGAGACCAGCCTGGCCAACATGGTGAAACCCCGTCTCTACTAAAAATGCAAAAAAATTAGCTGGGCATGGTGGCACACGTCTGTAGTTCCAGCTACTAGGGGAGGCTGAGATAGGAGAACTACTTTCCTGAACCCGGAGGCGGAGGTTGCAGTGAGCCAAGATCACGCCATTGCACTCCAGCCTGGGGTGACAGGGCAAGACTCCATCTCAAAATATATATATATATATATATATATATATACACACACACACACACACACACATATAAGCATAAATATATTCCTTGCCCACCAATTAACATAGCTATTCTCTTTATTAATAACTGTTTAAGATGTCTATGTATCCCCTTCTCTCCATCTCCATCATTCTCATTTTACTCTAAGCAGACAGCCAATAAAGTCAAGGTAAGAACAATATAAGAGGTTATTCCATGTTTTCCATTCTAGGGTCTTTCCGTGTTTTTGGTGGTTTCCTTAAGAATGTAATTTTTCATGTTTTCATTTCATTCATTGGGAAGCAGCATTTTAGCCTTTTCGAGGTCCTCTTCTTGGAAGTTCATTCTATCTACTTTTGTCACCATTTAGAGCAAACCCCATTTCTCCTTTGAGAAGTTGACCATTGACCTAATAGTCAGGTACAATTTCACTTTTGTTCCACTGTACTGGAGGGAAAAATTGTTTTTCCATAATTCTTCTTTTGACATTGACTCTGAAGAGCCTATATCTTACAGGAGCAGAACTTGACCAACTTCATCTTCTCTTTTCAGGATATTACCATATTAATCTCCAGAGGCTTAAGTCCTTAAATTAAAACATAGACTCAGGGGGCTCAGGAGCACTCATATACTCTGTTCCTATTAACAATTGGGACTTTTCCTTGAGTGCCCTTTTGGAACAGGATCAAAGGGTCCCCATTCCAACACCTTTGACTACCACCTAGCATCTGCTTCTAAACACATCCCTGTCATAGATGAGTACACCTTCTGTATATCCTTTGATGGGATGAAAGTCAGGTAACTTCAGATAGGTAACTGGGGAATGATCAAAAGTTCTTAGGCTGGTGCCTCATGAAGAGTAAACAACAAATGTCATCATGACAGCCCCGGGACCATTTGCTGCAGAATGCATTTACCTAAGCTGCAGAAATGAATGGTGTTTACAGCATTGAAAAATACAAGAGTTGTATGCCTTCTTCTCGAAACATAATTAGGGAGGGAAAAAGGTTGTAAGATTCACAGTTAAATTGTTTTAGGTGGCCATTACTAATGACCTAAAGAATGTTAGACAATACTTTTTTCTTTGGGCCACGTGTAACTCAACGGATTCCAGAAAGTAGAAATGTAAAAATAGCTAAAAAGAAAAGGCATATTCAGAGGTTCATAAAACAAAACTAAGAAATAAAAAAACTCATATTGGCAACCTCCTGATAGAGCAGCCAGCTCAAACTTTGAAAAAGACAGCTATCACTTATTGAAAGACTGAACATGTCAGTCTTCACACCTATGTATTAACTACCATCAAGTTTGTCTTGAGGTTATCTGAGCATTCATAGACTCTGTATATAACAATAATTGGGATCTTTTATTGAGTACCTACTATGTAGCAGGCACGTTAGTAACATCATCTTTCTTAATCCTCATGAAAATCATCTAATTTAGGTGATGTCAGCCTCATTTTACAGACGCAGACACTGAGGCTGAGCAAAGCTTGCCCAAACTTCTACAGCTAGACAACAGATTTGCTGAGATTCAGGACAATTTGACCCCTAATGTCCATGATCATTCCACACTGCCCTTCTACCTCTCTACCCTACTGAGATAATACTATGCAGAAATGTACTGTTCTTTCTCTAGGTTAGCTTATAAGCTTTTAGAGAGCCAGGTCCCAGGCCCTCAATTTTTTCTCTCTACCCTGAAGTACCTGATTTAGCAGCAGACTCTATCCTTGAACTGCTCAGTCATTGGTGAATGAGTGCTGCAAATAAGAATTAAGTCCTTGTCCTCCTAAGAACGATCTCTGCTCCTTTGCTCAGCCCCTGCCATCACTTCTTATCTCTAGGGATCTAACCTGAGCGAAGGAGAAGAAATGAGGGCATCCATGAGCTAAAAGAAATATGTATAGATAAAATATTCTTTTCATTAGGTCAATTGAATTCCCATTTATTTGTTTTGCTGCGATTTTTTTTGCCATAGCCCTTTTGGCCTTCTGGTGAAGTACATTGACCTTGTTTTAGTCCATTGGGGCTGCTATAACAAAATATCTTAGATTGGGTAGTATTTTTTTTTTTATTGAGACAAGGTCTTGCTCTGTCACCCAGGCGGAAGTGGTGCACCGGTGCGATCACAGCTCACTGTAACCTTGACCCCCCAGGCTCAAATGATCTTCCCATCTCAGCCTCCCCCCAAATAGCTGGGACCACAGGTGCATGCCACCACACCTGGTTAATTTTGCAATTTTCTTTTCTTACAGATGGAGTCTCACTGTGTTGCCTAGGCTGGTCTTTAACTGCTAGGCTCAAGTGATACTCCCACCTTAGCCTCCCAAAGTGCTGGGATTATGGATGTGAGCCACCATGCCCTGGTGGGTAATTTATAAGCAACAGAAATTTATTGCTTACAGTTCTGGAGGCTAAGAAGTCAAGAACAAGGCACCAGGAGATTTGGTGCCTGGTGAGGGTTCACTCTGCTTCATAGATGGTATCTTCTAGCTGTGTCCTTACATGGTAGAAGGGGCAAACAAGCTCACTGGGACCTCTTTTACAAGGCCACTAATCCCATCCATGAGGGCTCTGCCCTCACGACCTGAACACCTCCTAAAAACCCCACCTGTTAATGTTAGTGCATTGGGCATTAGGTTTAAATATGAATTTGGGGAGGATACAAACATTCAGACTATAGCAGACTTCTTCTCAGAATAATCTTTATAAATGAATAGAGTAACATAAATAGAATTATGAAGGAAACTGATTATATGAAAAAGTTTATCAAAATTATTTTTAAAATTAAGTTTATGATATAGTAATATGTGTGCTTCTTTTGTAACACATTAAATAACGATAATTATGGCCAGGCATCGTGGTTCACACCTGTAGTCCCAGCACTTTGGGAGGCTGAGGCAGGTGGACCATGAGGTCAGGAGTTCGAGACCAGCCTGACCAACATGGTGAAGTCCCATCTCTACTAAAAATACAAAAATTAGCCGAGCGTGGTGGCATGCACCTGTAATCCCAGGTACTCAGGAGGCTAAGGCAGGAGAATTACTTGAACCCGGGAGGCAGAGGTTGCAGTGAGCCAAGATCTTGCCACTGCACTCCAGCCTGGGTGACAGAGTGAGACTTTGTCTCAAAAAATAAAATACAATGATAATTAAAGACCTAAAAGCAAGTGTAATAACAACCACAGTTTCTAAGTAGTGATGAGCAAAATGATATTTAAGTGTCTTTAACACCCTTAATATGATATGAAAATATCTGTGGTTTCCACTGGTGTCAAAGTCCTAAGCACTGCTAATATTATTGTAGTCCCTTGCCTATACTTTTCAAGAATCCCTAAATTTTATCCATGGATCCTTTGGAAGTGGATGGATCCCAGGTTAAGAATCCCTGGCTTAAAGAATAATAAAGCAAAGACCTTTTCTGCATCTATTGAGATAATCATGTGGTTTTTCTCTTTGGTTCTGTTTATAAGTTCGATTACGATTATTGATTTGTGTATGTTGAACCAGCCTTGCATTCCAGGGATGAAGCCCACTTGATCATGGTGGATAAGCTTTTTGATGTGCTGCTGGATTTGGTTTGCTGGTATTTTATTGAGGATTTTTGCATGATGTTCATGAGGGATATTGGTCTAAAATTCTCTCTTTTTTTTATTGTGTCTCTGCCAGGCTTTGGTATCAGGATGATGTTGGCCTCATAAAATGAGTTAGGGAGGATTCCCTCTTTTTCTATTGATTGGAATAGTTTCAGAAGGAATGGTACCAGCTCCTCCTTGTACCTCTGGTAGAATTCGGCTGTGAATCCGTCTGGTCCCGGACTTTTTTTGGTTGGTAGGCTATTAATTATTGCCTCAATTTCAGAGCCTGTTAGTGGTCTATTCAGGGATTCAACTTCTTCCTGGTTTAGTCTTGGGAGAGTGTATGTGTCCAGGAATTTACCCATTTCTTCTAGGTTTTCTAGTTTATTTGCGTAGAGGTGTTTATAGTATTCTCTGATGGTAATTTGTATTTCTGTGGGATCGGTGGTGATATCCCCTTTATCATTTTTTATTGCGTCTATTCGATTCTTCTCTCTCTTCTTCTTTATTAGTCTTGCTAGAGGTCTATCAATTTTGTTGATCTTTTCAAAAAACCAGCTCCTGGATTCATTGATTTTTTGAAGGGTTTTTTGTGTCTCTATCTCCTTCAGTTCTGCTCTGATCTTAGTTATTTCTTGCCTTCTGCTAGCTTTTGAATGTGTTTGCTCCTGCTTCTCTAGTTCTTTTAATTGTGATGTTAGGGTGTCGATTTTAAATCTTTCCAGCTTTCTCTTGTGGGCATTTAGTGCTATAAATTTCCCTCCACACACTGCTTTAAATGTGTCCCAGAGATTCTGATATGTTGTGTTTTTGTTCTCATTGGTTTCAGAGAACATCTTTATTTCTGCCTTCATTTCGTTATGTACCCAGTAGTCATTCAGGAGCAGGTTGTTCTGTTTCCATGTAGTTGAGCGGTTTTGATTGAGTTTCTTAATCCTGATTCTAGTTTGATTGCACTGTGGTCTGAGAGACAGTTTGTTATAATTTCTGTTCTTTTACATTTGCTAAGGAGTGCTTTACTTCCAAGTATGTGGTGAATTTTGAAATAAGTGCGATGTGGTGCTGAGAAGAATGTATATTCTGTTGATTTAGGGTGGAGAGTTCTGTAGATGTCTATTAGGTCCTCTTGGTACAGAGCTGAGTTCAATTCCTGGATATCCTTGTTAACTTTCTGTCTCATTGATCTGTCTAATGTTGACAGTGGGGTGTTAAAGTCTCCCATTATTATTGTGTGGGAGTCAAAGTCTCTTTGTAAGTCTCTAAGGACTTGCTTTATGAATCTGGGTGCTCCTGTATTGGGTGCATATATATTTAGGAGGGTTAGCTCTTCTTGTTGAATTGATCCCTTTACCATTATGTAATGGCTTTCTTTGCCTCTTTTGATCTTTTTTGGTTTAAAGTATGTTTTATCAGAGACTGGGATTGCAACCCCTGCCTTTCTTTGTTTTCCATTTGCTTGGTAGGTCTTCCTCCATCCCTTTATTTTGAGCCTATGTGTGTCTCTGTACATGAGATGGGTCTCCTGAATACAGCACGCTGATGGGTCTTGACTCTTTAACCAATTTGCCAGTCTGTGTCTTTTAATTGGTGCATTTGGTCCATTTACATTTAAGGTTAATATTGTTATGTGTGAACGTCATCCTGTCATTATGATGTTAGCTGGTTATTTTGCTCGTTAGTTGATGCAGTTTCTTCCTAGCATTCTTCAGGAGCTCTTGTAGGGCAAGCCTGTTGGTGACAAAATCTCTCAGCATTTGCTTGTCTGTAAAGGATTTTATTTGTCCTTCACTTATGAAACTTACTTTGACTGGATATGAAATTCTGGGTTGAAAATTCTTTTCTTTAAGAATGTTGAATATTGGCCCCCACTCTCTTCTGTCTTGTACGGTTTCTGCCAGACATCTGCTGTTTGTCTGATGGGCTTCCCTTTGTGGGTAACCCAACCTTTTCCTCTGGCTGCCCTTAACATTTTTTCCTTCATTTCAACTTTGGTGAATCTGACAATTATGTGTCTTGGAGTTGCTCTTCTTGAGGAGTATCTTTGTGGCATTCTCTGTATTTCCTGAAATTGAATGTTGGCCTGCCTTGCTAAGTTGGGGAATTTCTCCTGGATAGTATCCTGCAGAGTCCATTCAACAGCCCTTCATGCTAAAAACTCTCAATAAATTCTGTATTAATGGACATATCTCAAAATAATAAGAGCTATTTATGACAAACCCACAGCCAATATCATACTGAATGGGCAAAAACTGGAAGCATTCCCTTTGAAAACTGGCACAAGGCAGGGATGCCCTCTCTCACCACTCCTATTCAACATAGTGTTGGAAGTGCTGGCCAGGGCAATCAGGCAGGAGAAAGAAATAAAGGGTATTCAGTTAGGAAAAGAGGAAGTGAAATTGTCCCTGTTTGCAGATGACATGATTGTATATTTAGAAAACTCCATCATCTCAGCCCAATATCTCCTTAAGCTGGTAAGCAACTTCAGCAAAGTCTCAGGATACAAAATCAATGTGCAAAAATCACAAGCATTCTTTTACACCAATAACAGACAAACAGAGAGCCAAATCATGAGTGAACTCCCATTCACAATTGCTTCAAAGAAAATAAAATACCTAGGAATCCAATTTACAAGGAATGTGAAGGACCTCTTCAAGGGGAACTACAAACCACTGCTCAGTGAAATAAAAGAGGACACAAACAAATGGAAGAACATTCCATGCTCATGGATAGGAAGAATCAATATCATGAAAACGGCCATACTGCCCAAGGTAATTTATAGATTCAATGCCATCCCCATCAAGCTACCAATGAGTTTCTTCACAGAATTGGAAAAAACTGCTTTAAAGTTCATATGGAACCAAAAAAGAGCCCGCATCTCCAAGACAATCCTAAGTCAAAAGAACAAAGCTGGAGGCATCACGCTACCTGACTTCAAACTATACTACAAGGCTACAGTAACCAAAACAGCATGGTACTGGTACCAAAACAGAGATATAGACCGATGGAACAGAACAGAGCCCTCAGAAATAATACCACACATCTACAGCCATCTGATCTTTGACAAAGCTGAGAAAAACAAGAAATGGGGAAAGGATTCCCTATTTAATAAATGGTGCTGGGAAAACTGGCTATCCATATGTAGAAAGCTGAAACTGGATCCCTTCCTTACACCTTATACAAAAATTAATTCAAGATGGATTAAAGACTTAAATGTTAGACCTAAAATCATAAAAACCCTAGAAGAAAACCTAGGCAATACCATTCAGGACATAGGCATGGGCTAGGACTTCATGTGTAAAACAACAGATGCAATAGCAACAAAAGCCAAAATTGACAAATGGGATCTAATTAAACTAAAGAGCTTCTGCACAGCAAAAGAAACTACCATCAAAGTGAACAGGCAACCTACAGAATGGGAGAAAATTTTTGCAATCTACTAATATCCAGAACCTACAAAGAACTCAAACAAATTTACAAGAAAAAAACAAACAACCCCATCAAAAAGTGGGCAAAGGATATGAACAGACACTTCTCAAAAGAAGACATTTATACAGCCAACAGACATATGAAAAAATGCTCATCATCACTAGCCATCAGAGAATCAATCAAAACCACAATGAGATACCATCTCACACCAGTTAGAATGGCTATCATTAAAAAGTCAGGAAACAACAGGGGCTGGAGAGGATGTGGAGAAATAGGAATACTTTTACACTGTTGGTGGGACTGTAAACTAGTTCAACCATTGTGGAAGACTGTGTGGCAATTCCTCAAGGATCTAGAACTAGAAATACGATTTGACCCAGCTATCCCATTACTGGGTATATACCCAAATAATTATAAATCATGCTGCTATAAAGACACATGCACACATATGTTTATTGTAGCACTATTCACAATAGCAAAGACTTGGAACCAACCCAAATGTCCATCAGTGACAGACTGGATTAAGAAAATGTGGCGTATATATACCATGGAATACTATGCAGCCACAAAAAAGGATGAGTTCATGTCCTTTGTAGGGACATGGATGCAGCTGAAAACCATCATTCTCAGCAAACCATTGCAAGAACAGAAAACCAAACACCACATGTTCTCACTCACAGGTGGGAATTGAACAATGAGAACACTTGGACACAGGGAGGGGAACATCACACATGGGGGCCTGTCATGGGGTGGGGGAGGGGGAGGGATAGCATTAGGAGATATACCTAATGTAAATGACGAGTTAATGGGTGCAGCACACCAACATGGCACATGTATACATATGTAACAAACCTGCATGCTGTGCACATATACCCTAGAACTTAAAGTATGATAAAAAAAATTAATTAATTAAAGAAAAGAATAATAAGGCAAGAGGTTCAATTACACAGTTTGTATTCAGAATAGTCCACCCCATGTTCTCTTGCCTCGAGTCATTTAGAATTACAGCTCCCATAATTTTCATGCTGTTTCTTTGGATCTCTGAATGCTGTGAAAAGACACAGTCTGAGATTTACAGTTGTCTTTGATTAACTATCTCAGTTCAGCCTGTGTTCTGGGAGCATTTTTAATGAAACTAGCAGCCAGTTGTCTTCATTTCCTACCACATTTTTATTACTGCTATTCAAATATTCCAATCCTGCCTGGCCCTGATTTTCAGCTCAGCCTCCAACTTCCTGAAGGGGTCATTTAGAAAGCAGGTAGGGTCTGTATCCCCCTGACACAGAGGCAGTGCTGGGCAGAAACAAATTTAGGATCTGAGATGAGAAGGCCCAGACTTGAATTCTAGCTCCACCAGCTACTCTTATGGCTGCAGAACTTTCTGCAAGATTCTTTGAGTCTCAGTTTGCTCATCTATAAAATGGACACATTAGGAGTACATATCTCACAAAACTGTTGTCAGGAATCAAGCACACGCAGACACATAGTACATAGTAGCTGGCCATTAGTATTAGCAGCCCTCTTTGAGCCTCAGTTTTCTCTTCTGTAAAAGTGGAAATATAAACACTGTGTTATACTGGCAAGTTTTGAAGTCAAGTTGAATGTACAGTGTTCCCTCTCCGATGGGCATATAACAAAACAATCTTTCCCCTTTCTCCAGGAGCTAGGGAAATGTTTTGTTTGTTTGTTTTTGTTTTTGTTTTTAAAGCAAAGATGAGGTTTTAGAGCCTTATAGAGAAGGAGGGGAGAGGGTGGATGGATGAGGTTTGGGGGAGGGAGCAATAAGTCATTTATTGCTGTAAGCCTCTGATTCCTCAAAGCCTCTCTGAGGACTGGCTACATTAGCATCACTGAAAGAGCTTACTAAAAAGATTTTCAGCTGGGTGCAGTGGCTCATGCCTGAAATTTCCACAACTCAGGAGGCTGTTGGGAGGATCACTTGAGCCCAGGAGTTGAGGCCAGCAGGGACAACATAGCAGGACCCTCATCTTCTAAAAAAATGTTTTTAATTGAAAAAAAGATATATTTTTAGATTCTTGCCCATTCCTCAAAGTAGGGACTAGTACTTTAGAAACCAAATCTGTGATCCTTAACCAAAGTTGATCCCACTTTAACCCCAAGGGCCTTGTAGAAATGGATATAAGGTATTTTTGTTTGTCGGAAGCAGGGACACTAAGAGGGCAAGGCCAGTGCTAAATGCCATGTATATTAGTCAGGGTTCTTTAAAGGCACAGAACTAATAGGATAGGTGTATATACGAAAGGGAGTTTATTAAGGAGAATTGACACACACGATCACAAGGTGAGGTGCCACAACAGACTGTCTGCAAGCTGAGAAGCAAGGAAGCCAGTCTAAGTCCCAAAATCTCAAAAGTAGGGAAGCTGATAGTGAAGCCTTCGGTCTGTGGCTGAAGGCACTAGAGCCCCTGGCGAACCACTGTTGTAAGTCCAAGAGTTCAAAAGCTGAAGAACATGGAGTGCAATGTTCGAGGGCAGGAAGCATCCAGCACCACAAGAGAAAGGTGAAGGCCAGCAGACTTGCAAGTCTGCTTATTCCACCTTCTTCTGTCTGCTTTTTCTAGCCGTGCTGGCAGGGGAGGGGATTGTGCCCACCCAGACTGAGAGTGGGTCTGCCTCTCCTAGTCCACTGACTCAAATGTTAATCTCCTTTGGCAGCACCCTAACAGACACACCCAGAAACAATACTTTGCATCTTTCAATCGGATCAAGCTGACACTTAACATTAACCATCACACAACGCAATGAGCAGGATAGCCCCACACAATGAACAATTGTTCCACCCAAAATGCTAACGGTTCCTAAAATTATTTACCCACCCTTAAAAGGGTACTTTCATTGAAAAGCTGAAGGATAAGTTTTGCTCATAAGGAACTAACTGCAGCTATTTAGCAAATATACCACAATCCACCCATCTAAAAGAGAGCTGTCCTCTTGAACAGAATCCCCTTGCGAAGCTGCGCTCGTATTCCATATATACTTGCAGTAATTTTAACCTTTAAAAAGGGTTTTCTTTTGGAATTAACCAGTCTACTCCCCAATAATTGTTACAGCTTTCTGTTTTTTGTGGTTTTTTTGTTGTTTTGTTTCGTTTTCTTTTGTTTTTTCATTTCTCTCAATAGCTAGCAATTATTCATGCTTTTGGGATGGTTTAAATTTGGGAAATATTCAAACCTCATTCCAAACACCAAAGATAAGGCTAGGTGACACTGTTTAGAGTCCAAAGGAAATATGTCTAAAAAATGACAAGATAACTTTTGTTTTCCCCTCCTGCAGCATGTAAACTTGCTGAGATGTGGAAAAAGCTAGAGAAACAGTATTAAATGATGATCCAAAAGTATATTAGCTGTTGAAATCATCAAGATTCGGCTATACTTACTGTTGGGGTTAGAATGACCACCCAATAGACACATTATAGTTGGTTTTCAAAATTTTTTAAATTTGTATACCCTGGGATTTCCTGGTTTTCCCATAATTACTGTGTACTACTTTTATAACAGGGGGAAATAGACTCAAGTCATAAAGTAATAGTATTTTTCTCGGTATGTCCCCATCCTTTCTTTCCCACCCTCCTCTCCTTCACCTTCCAGAAGGGGACACACCATCATGATAGCTTGCATTACCTACTGTACACCACCATAGGAGAATGGCTTAATAAAGGAGCACACATCTACTCACTGTGATGTTACCCAACCATTAACATGATCATTTTGAAGATTGTGCAGAAACATGGGAGCACATATGTTTAAGACAGAATGCAACAGGAAAATTCAGACTATACAATATTATTTACCTAATGGTTGCAATCATGGAAAAATATGCATATGCATAAGTAGTCTTCCATGATATGAACCAAAATTTAAAATATTATTAATAGGTTGTGGTGATTGTGGGTGGTTTTCTTGTCATCAAAATTGTCCTGAATATTTTATATCATCCTTTTACTTATATTTTGAATGTAAAAGGGAGATATCTGTGTTCATTGTATTTATTCCAATTATTCCAATGAAGCATTTTTGCCATTTAAAAAATGTCCAATGACTGATAACTCAGTATTAAATTGGAAAATATGATGTGATGATTACATGGATTCATTTTATGCAAAAATCATAATAAGTTAGTCAAACATATACTGTAAAATCTTCTACTTTACCTACCGTGGAAAACAACATTCTCTTCTCTTTCAGTGTATCTGGGGACTGAGTGTTTGTGCAGTACTTTTACATTTTACATTTATCAATCTTTGAAAAATAAACAAAGTGATTGAAAATAAAGATGCCACAATAGCAAAGACTTGGAATCAACCCAAATGTCCATCAGTGACAGACTAGATTAAGAAAATGTGGCATGTATACATCATGGAATACTAGGCAGCCATAAAAAAGGATGAGTTCGTGTCCTTTGTAGGGACATGGATGCAGTTGGAGGAAACCATCATTCTCAGCAAACTATCGCAAGAACAGAAAACCAAATACCGCATGTTCTCACTCATAGGTGGGAATCAAACAATGAGATCACTTGGACACAGGAAGGGGAACATCACACACCGGGTCCTATTGTGGGGAGGGGGTAGCAGGGAGGGATAGCATTAGGAGATATACCTAATGTAAATGACGAGTTAATGGGTACAGCACACCAACATGGCACATGTGTACATATGTAACAAACCTGCACGTTGTGCACATGTACCCTAGACCTTAAAGTATAATAATAAAAAAAAAGAAAAGAAAGATGCAAGATTTTTGCCTATTTTTCTGTGTTTGTTTTTCCCTTGAGGACTTTAAACAATCCACATGAAAAATAGAAGCAAACATGACTGTCTTTGAAAAGATCAAAGCCCCAATCAAATTATGATTTGTTCTCAGTATTACAGGAAATGTGGCTTAGGGCAGGGCGTGGTGGCTTTTGGGACCGGGTGCGGTGGCTCACGCCTGTAATCCCAGCACTTTGGGAGGCCGCAGCGGGTGGATCACCTGAGGTCAGGAGTTTGAGACCAGCCTGACCAATATGGAGAAATCCCATCTCTACTAAAAAATGTGCAAAATTAGCCAGGCTAATTTTGAATGTAATAGGGAGTAGTGGCTCATGCCTGTAATCCCAGCTACTCGAGAGGCTGAGGCAGGAGAATTGCTTGAACCTGGGAGACAGAGGTTGCAGTGAGCCGAGATCGCGCCACTGCACTCCAGCCTGGGCGACAAAGCGAAGCTCCATCTCAAAAAAAAAAAAAAAAAAAGGAAAAAGAAAAGAAAAAGAAGTGTGGTTTAATTACAAAGAAAGAAAAGACAACGATTTATGATTTCCATTTTCTAAATTATCACTATCTTTTTTCATGATTCTGTGATCTTAGAGTAGCACAAACTTTTGGCTTTTATTTTTCTCTGCTGAGACTACAAGTAACTAGAAATGCAAATCTTTTTAATGTGATTTACTATTTGAAAAGAGTCATATGGTAATACATCTATTAACAAGGGAGATATGTGCCAGTCCCACATTTTGTTGCTAAAAACCTCATTACCAAAGGTAGAGAAAATATCCAGGATGAGGGAATGAGTCCAGAATATAGATTACCTCCCTGTCATGCCCTTGCAAACCATTGACCACTTTCCATCTAACTCCAGTTGGCAGGTCCTCAGCCTCTTCACAAGGTGGAGAAGAGATGATAACTTCTACTTCAGCACAGGTCCCTACCCATCAGAAACCTCAGGCGGGAACCTCTTTTCCCTAGTTGCCACCACCCTGACCCAACTGCAAACCAACTGGTATTTCCCCGAGTGCCTTCCATGCCCAGGAAGCCTCTGTGAAAAGGTGCTTTCTTGCCAGGAGTGGTGGCTCACGCCTGTAGTCCCAGCACTTTGGGAGGCCAAGGCAGATAGATCACTTGAGGCTAGGAGTTTGAGATCAGCTTGCACAATATGGCAAAACCCAGTCTGTACTAAAAATACAAAAATTAGCTGGGTTTGGTGGTGCATACCTGTAATCCCAGGTAATCGGGTGGCTGAGACAGGAGGATTGCTTGAGACTGGAAGTTGTAGTGAGCCGACATTGAGCAACTGCACTCCAGCCTGGGCAATAGAGCGAGACTCTGTCTTTAAAATATATATATATATCAATCATATAAATTTAATAAAAATTTAAAAGATGCTTTTTTTTTTTTTTGAGACGGAGTCTCGCTCTGTCGCCCAGGCTGGAGTGCAGTGGCCGGATCTCAGCTCACTGCAAGCTCCGCCTCCCGGGTTTACGCCATTCTCCTGCCTCAGCCTCCGGAGTAGCTGGGACTACAGGCGCCCACCACCTCGCCCGGCTAGTTTTTTGTATTTTTTTAGTAGAGACGGGGTTTCACTGTGTTAGCCAAGATGGTCTCGATCTCCTGACCTCGTGATCCGCCCGTCTCGGCCTCCCAAAGTGCTGGGATTACCGGCTTGAATCACTGCGCCCGGCTAAAAGATGCTTTCTTTACTCATTCATTCACTCACTCAACAAACATTTATAGAGCACTTACCGCATGCCTTGTCATATTGGATTCAGGTTTCCTGGACCTTTTATTCTGCCTAAAATTCCAGTAGTTTTAACCTTTAAATTTGTTGTCTTTTGTAATTGACCAGCCCACCTCCCAAAATTCATATACAATTTGTAGGGCTGTCACTAAGAAAAATGATACCAAAAATGTAAAAACAGAATTCAGTAACAAAATGAATATTTACCTAGAATTTAGAAAACACAACAAAGTACATACTTTCAAAAGCTGAAATACCACAAACATTAGAAAATGCGTTAAAATGACATAATATTTATATTAATCAACTGCTTCACACATATCTACTACAACATTTTTCTTTTTGTTTTTGTTTTTTGAGACAGAGTTTTACTCTTGTCGCCCAGGCTAGAGTGCAGTGGCGTGATCTCGGCTCACTGCAACCTCTGCCTCCTGGGCTGGAGCAGTTCTCCTGACTCAATCCCCCAAGTAGCTGGGAGTACAGGCATGCACCACTGTGCCCAGCTGATTTTTGTATTTTTTTGAAGAGATGGGGCTTTACCATGCTGGCCAGGCTGGTCTTGTACTCCTGGCCTCAATGATCTGCCCGCCTTGGCCTCCCGAAGTGCTGGGATTACAGGTGTGCACCACCATGCTGGGTCCATTTTTCTTTCTTTTTAAGCTGCATATTCTTAGATTACCTTTTCCTATAACAATAATTTTACAATAGACATCTCCATAGAGAAAATAGAAAGATAACTCAATCTTTCCTCTAGCATCTTTAATCATGTTATTATTATTATTGACAGTTTAGAAAAGTTTTTTTCAACATCAAAGTTCTTTATTATTAATATCGTGTAATTTTTTATGAAAATAAGAACATTATCAAGTATCTTTCATATATAACCTGCAATATTGAGAAGAATTCTCCACAGACCAGCTTCTGGTTCTGTACATTTCAACTTTGTTTCTCCTTCATTACTCACATACTTCCAATGACAGCACCAAGGGACACATTCATATCAGGATATAAGCTCTAGGCCAGCAATTCCATGACATGTGCCAGGTGAAATGGCACAGTGAGTGGTAGAGAATTTCTGCCAGCCATTCCTATCCTTGACAGGTAACAATAACATACTTATATCCCTAGGTGACTGCAAATAACATAGACATATTCCACTAAACTTTAGCTAAATGTATCCCCATTTCAAATTCCCCTTAGCCTGATCCCCAATATTCCTGCAGCCACTCAGATGCCATTTGACAAGAAGGAGTGTGATGAAGACATCTAAATGGAAAGAGACAGTGGCCTTAACCATTTGCAAATTTTGCAAAAACAAGACAAAATGAACGCATTCCTAAGGCCCATCCTAGGACTTTGGGAGGGGCCATCTATGTGATGGGTCCTGAAGCTTAAGCCTCATTTGCTTTATGGTAAATATGCCACTCCTGATTGTATAACTTTGAGTAAGTCACTTCATTTTTGTATTCTAACTGCTCGCTTATAAAAGGTTTAATTCTACCAACTCATTCATTCATTCATTGATTCAACAAATAGGTACTGAATGTGTGCCAGGTCCTGTGCTAGGTACTAGCATCTGGATATTAGGTACTATGGATACAACTATGAACATCACATCACCGCTTTTCTCAAGGATTTAAAGAAGGATACAAGAAAACTAACAATTACAATGCAAACAGGAAATACTATGCTGGGAGAAGTACGACTACTCATGAAAGGCTAGAAAGGAATCAAGTATGATTTCTTACTAGGTTTCAACTTGAATAACTAGATGGTTACTAGCATCATTCTCTCTGAGATCTGGAAGACTGGAAGGGGTGCTGGCTTGTAGGGGAAGATGATTAAGTTTGGGGTATCTCGAGTTGTCAGCAGAGTGTAGTAGTCAAAGGCCTAGTGTCTGTTATCAAGGTGCCAATGAGACCAACTGTGTGACCATGGGCAAGTTGCTTAACTTCTCTGCGTCAATATCCTGAGCTGTAAAGCAAAAAAGTAATAGTAACTATCTCAAAGAACTCTTGGGAGGAATGAAATGAGATAATACATGTGAAGTATTAGGGGGAAAATGCTTGCAAAATAGAAAACACTCCATAAACATTTTAATACTATTATACTGTTTTTAAGGCAGTTGGATATGTTGTCTGTGATGGTTAATTTTAGGTGTCAACTTGACTAGAATAAAAGATATCCAGAAAGTTGCTAAAACATTATTTCTGCATCAATTTTACAAAATAACAATTCATAGGACTATGTTTTGATTGATTGATTGATAGATAGGGAAGAAAAATTCTTTCATACAGTAGGATGCCAATTAATAAATGTACAAAAAGATAATATTAGAAAATCACCAGCGGAACAGGATATTTACACAGTCTCAATATATTTTCCCTCAAAATGCTTGTTTATTACAAAGGGAAAATAGAAACTTTTCAGTGGGAAAATCTGGTAGATGCCACTTAACCAGCAATTAAAATTAAGATCAACAGTAATGGGACAGTTCAAAGTGTCTCCTGATATGATACACTGACAAAAACACAATATCAGTTCTGTGATACTCCTGCCAAAAATACATTACTGAATCTACTCATATGGAATATCAGACAAATATAAACTGAGAGACATTATACAAAATAACTGTGGTCTAAAAATGTCCACGTCATGAAAGACAAGGAATAACTGAGGAACTAGTTCCAGATTGAAGAAAACTGAAGAAAAAGAACAGCTAAATGTGACACATGATCCTGGACAGATTCTGGACCAGATGAAAAAATGTATTTTATGTATTGACTAATCGATTGCTATAAAGACCATTATTGAACCATTGGTGAAATTCGAATGGGATCTGTGGATTAGATGGTATTGTATACATGTTAATTTCCTGATTTTGATGGCAGTACTGTGACTATATATGAGAGCACCCTTATCTTGTAGAAAATGCACACTGACGCCGGGCGCGGTGGCTCAAGCCTGTAATCCCAGCACTTTGGGAGGCCAAGACGGGCGGATCACGAGGTCAGGAGATCGAGACCATCCTGGTTAACACGGTGAAACTCCGTCTCTACTAAAAAATACAAAAAACTAGCCGGGCGAGGTGGCGGGCGCCTGTAGTCCCAGCTACTCGGGAGGCTGAGGCAGGAGAATGGCGGGAACCGGGGAGGCGGAGCTTGCAGTGAGCTGAGATCCGGCCACAGCACTCCAGCCTGGGCGACAGAGCGAGACTCAGTCTCAAAAAAAAAAAAAAAAAAAAAGAAAGAAAATGCACACTGACATATTTAGGGGCAGCGAGCATCACGCCTGCAACTTTCCATTAATTCAGAAAAAATACTAATATATTTACCTAAAAAGAATTATTTTAAAAAGCATATTACAGAGAGTTTAATTTATTCAAAGAAAATTGGAATCAACTAATCAGAAGGAAGAGGAGAATGCATTATGTATATTTATATAACTATTAATAGCATATAATATATAGAAATATTAATTACATATATTATATATAAATATATATTTAAAGAGATTATAAAGAAAATGTAAATAAGTGGGGAATCTGAGTGAAAACTATATGAGGTCTTTTCACTTTTCCTGCAACTTTCCTGTAAGTTTGAAATTACTTCAAAATGAAAAATGTAAAAACAAAACAGCTGGATCCACATGTTAAAATAATATATACAATATATTAAGTGCTTACTTTGGCAACACATATACTAAAATTGGAATGATACGGAGATTAGCATTGTCCCTGGTCAAGGATGACACACAAATTCATGAAGCATTATATATATATGTATTTTTATTTATTTATTTTTTTGAGCCAGTGTCTGGCTCTGTCTCCCAGGCTGGAGTGCAGTGGCACAGTCTCAGCTCATTGCAACCTCCGCCTCCCAGGTTCAAGTGATTCCCCTGCCTCAGCCTCCCAAGTAGCTGGGATTACAGGCACCTGCCACCGTGCCCAGCTGATTTTTGTATTTTAGCGGAGATGGGATTTCACCATATTTGTCAGGCTGGTCTCGAACTCCTGACATCAGGTGATCCACCACACTCGGCCTCTCAAAGTGCTGGGATTACAGGCATGAGCCACTGTGCCCAGCCTGGATTTTATATTTTTTAGAAAGAAAAAGAAAAAAAAATACATTAAGGAGTGGGTTGTCTACTTAATCAAACAAGTCTACTTTAAATACTACTACATCTAGCTCATTAAGTACTTTGAGTAGTAAGAGATGTCAAGAAAACCCATTCATGAAGGATTTTAACGTAATTATAAGGGTCAGTGTAAAAGTATTGTTCCCCTCTTGACCAGTTCTTAATCATACAGAACTTCTCTAAGAACACTTCTAGAGTATTAAGTGAGCTCTATACTGATTTCTACTGATCAGCCATGTCAATTAGCCCTAAGCCAGAGGTACTGGGTTTATTAAGTGAACAATAGAGGCAGGTGAGACATGAATAAAAAATAGAGAAGGTGACTGTAAGAGTAGCATTGGCATTCTTTTTTGTCAGGGCTCAAAACATGATATCCCAAATATGGTGCCTTGGCATGCAGAGTATTTTGAGCTGAAAGAAACCCTGAAAGGGCCTCAGAAGCAAGAAATGTTCATTGACGAGAGTCTTAAAAAGTTTGAAGTCAACCAGGTGTGGTGGCTCACGCCTGTAATTCCAGCACTTTGGGAGGCGAAGGAGTTTGAGACCAGCCTGGCCAACATGGCAAAACTCTGTCTCTACTAAAAATACAAAAATTAGCCGGGCATGGTGGCATGTGCCTGTAATCCCAGCTACTCAGGAGGCTGAGGCAGGAGAATTGCTTGAACTCGGGAGGCAGAGGTTGCAGTGAGCCGAGATTGTGCTACTGCACTCCAGTCTGAGTGACAGAGTGAATTTCTGTCTAAGAAAAAAAAGAAGAAAGAATGAGCTCTGTTAAACACATAAATATATAGAAGTCAATAAAACATGCTGCTGAGAACTCTCAAATGTTTAGAAGGAAAGGGCTACAAAATACCAACTATGGTAGTGATCTTGTGACTATTGTCATTATGTTCATTAAAAATTTTCTCATGAGGCTGGGTGTGGTAGCTCAAACCTGTAGTCCCAACACTTTGGGAGGCTGAAGCAGGAGGATTGCTTGATGCCAGGGGTTCAAGATCAGACTGGGCAACATAGCAAAACCCTGTCTCCACAAAAAAATAACAACAAAAATAGCTGGACGTGGTGGTGCATGCCTGTAATTCCAGTTATTTGGGAGGTTGAGGTGGGAGGATCATTTGAGGCCAGGAGTTAGAGGCTGCAGTGAGTCATGATTGTGCCACTGCACTCCAGCCTGGGTGACAGAGCAAGACCTTGTCTCAAAACAATATAAGAATTTTCTCATGAACATGGTTGCATTACCTCTGCAGTGTGTCCAAGTGGAATGAGACCAGGTTGTGGAGGTTGGAGAGGAACAAGAAAATTATGTTTAGGGATTTCTGTTTTGGTCTGGAAGTCAAAACTTAAAATGGGACCACAGTTTGGGACCTTATCTCAACCCTTGTTAAGATGCCTCATGTGTAAAAATAATGAAGCTATACAGGCTGGGAGGGTCCCACTTAAGAGACTGCTACAAGATCTTGACTTTACAGAAACTGGCTAGTGGCAAAGTTAGAGCTTAAACACAGTTCTGCCTGACTCCATCCCCAGCCTTCTTTCTACTACACTACTCTGCCTTTTTGATGCAAAGAAATTCTTTTCACAAATCAAAGGTTTCCTTTAGAAACCTGTGGCACCCTGGGAAAAACATGTTAACTTCCCATGCCATCTGTAGATGCTGGCGCTTGTGGTAAGCAGTGGCAGTTAATATGAGCACTATTATTAGGGAAGGTGTTTATGCCACTTCTCTCCAACCTCGCTGAATGTTTACTCCCCAAATCTCAATAAAGCAAAACTAAATGGATCTGCGACCCATTTCCATAATTCAAGTTGGAAGGACAATTACCAACGAGCAACATCAACAGAAACTCAAAGATCTTCTTTAAACACATCACTCGCCTGAGCTATATTACAAGGAAAATCAGTCTTTTGTACAGGAGAAAAATCTCTGTGAGAAATATGCAGAGGAATAATTTCATTTCTTTGCATCTGCCCTCCTGGTGGGAGGTATCAGGGCTTGGGTAGCCCAAGAAGCTATAGGAAGCATATTACAGAGAGTTTAATTTATTCAAAGAAAATCAGAATCAACTAATCAGAAGGAAGGGGAAAATGCATTAATTAAACAGCTTTACTCATGCAGAAAAGCTGCCAGCATGAGCACTTCAAATTACCTGGGCACACCTAATGCATTTGCATTTGCTCGGGAGAAATGTGTTCTGCCCTACAAAGCCACGAACATTTCATAATTCCATTTGAGCGAATAACAAAAGGGAATTGACAGCTAAGAACCACCTTCCACACTTGGGGGCTATAGCCTTTTCCTAGGAATTTTTAGCTCAAGTAGAAATGCTCTTCCTGACTAGATGTGGAGAGAGGAAGTTTAAAGTCTTCTGTAAAGTAAAAGGCTAAAAAAGAATCCCCCTCCTCTCTGCCCTTCCAACAAAGGAGGTGGGCTTTTACTGGCAGGAGGCTAACAGCATTCTTTTGTTAGATATTAACATAAAATAAGGCAGTAGAAATGGATGTCCATCAACAGAATTAGAAGGAAGAAAGTTTTAAGAACAAAAGGTTTACTTATTTAAATTACAGGAGTTGAGAAACAGCTGGGAATGCAATTTCTTTCCCAGAGTTAAAAAACTACCAATAGTTAAATGTAATTATGTTGCAATATAATTTTATCGTTTCACATTGAATGTGTATAATCATTCTAACTCAAATAACCCTATGGGCAATACTTAAACATATATTTTATATATTTTATCTTAGCTTTTTTCAATTCAGCTTATTCATCAACTAACTTAATATTTTATTTGCGTATTTACTCCTGAGAAAGCTTTCTAATGTGACTTTAAAGCACCTGATCTTACCCAATGATCACTACCTTAAAAATATTTTAAAGTTGCCTTATGCTTTTTATTACTTTACATCATGTGTTTATATTGCATTTTGCACAATAAAATATACTACAATTAGTAGTAGAGTTTATTAATCTGGAATTTTAGAGTTGAGAAAAATAGAAACGTCTGTTAGAAAACTTCTCAGAAGTTTGTTTTCTACTTCAAAGGAAAACATCAATTTGAAATGCAAATGAATTGTAATAAAACCTAAGGTTTACACAACTTTGGTCTCATTTAATAGATAACGTACATGGTTTATACTCAAAGAGGAAGCTTTAAAAAAAATTAACGTATATTGTCACCTAGTGCTTAGTTTAAAATATTCTATAATTTTGTCTAAAATGCCTTATCTGTACAAATTTTGGGATCGAGCTTCTAAACAGATTGGTTGTCTTAGACCTACTTGTAAAAGTGCATTCTAGGATTTCTACACCATGAAAGATTGTGGTTAAAATGGTCAAGGATGAACTGTCAATACATATGCAGGGCATTTCCGCAGAATCAAAAAGACTAATGAAAGAGAAGTTAGGCAGAAAGTAGGTATATATTGCAGAGGTCTGGGAGACACCTTTCCTCTAGATTGTGAAAATTTTTGGAAACTCAGCTTTATTTTCAAACGATCTGATCACATTCGATAAAGCTTTTTCATGTGTTTTTACTCCCCAAACTAAAATAAACTGCTTTTGTGGAATGTCTTTCTATGAATTCCTTTGAATGCTATCATCATTGATGGTAGATAACAGACTATAATTTCAAATACTAATTTCAAAGCCACCAGTGAGTGGAGTGGCTGCTTAATTGCAAACACCTTTGCAGAACACTGTTGACCTTCTACTATTTAGGATCTTTCAATGCATTTAGGATCTTAGCGGTAAAAATATTCGATAGCAATGAAATATACTCAGGTATAAAGTGTACTGATGAGACAGGCATCTAAAATATGAATGAAGGTTTGAATATTCAGTTTTAAATATGTTGATAAAAGAAACTACAAAGAAATGTCATTGATCTAATACTTGTTTGCACATTCTTCAGAGCTATGCATGAAGCATAATAGGATTTCTACGAACCCAAACAACAAAAGGTGTAAACTGCCTTTTCAATTGCAAACTTTGTTCATTTATTCCATTGGTAAAAGAATTTAAATCTGAAGTCATTTTTTTGTTAACTGACACCAAGTCTTTCTCATTAAACTTTTTTTTTTTTTTTAAAGAAACAAGGGTAAATAAAGGTCAGAATAAAGTCAAGCTTCTTCCCCTGGGGGGGGAAAAAGTAGTATAAAGAAATTTCACTAAATCGTTCCTGTCAATTAGAATCTGACATTTAAATTAATTCTAGTGCTTGAGGTATTTTAACACACTTACAGTTATGTATAATTCAGGCAAGATAAATATGGGTATTTAAGAATCTCAACAGTACTTTCTATAAATCTTTGTAATACAAATATAAATCAAATGATAGCAACATCTTTCATTGAGTTTGCATAAACCAAAACATTCATATATCTTGACTTAATTTCCTAGTAAACATTTAACTAAAATATGAGCGAATTAAGATATTTTGGGCCGAGTTCAGTGGCTCACTCCTGTAATCCCAGCACTTTGGGAGGCCGAGGTGGGAGGGTCACCTGAGCTCAGGAGTTCAAGACCAGCCTGGGCAACATGGTGAAACCTCATCTCTGCTAAAAATACAAAACTTAGCTGGGCGTGGTGGTGCATTCTTGTAGTCCCAGCTACTTGGGAGGCTGAGGCAGGAGAATCACTTGAACCCAGGAGGCAGAGGTTGTAGTCAGTCAAGACTGTGCCAAGCCTAGGAGACAGAGTGAGACTCTGTCCAAAAAAAAAAAGATACTTTGTTCACTGTTATGATCATTACTAAAGAACTAAAGAATAAACAAGATAATCAACAGTAGATGTTTAATAAATTTTGAACAAATTGTCCAATAGTCAACCTAAAGCCAAAAGGAAGGGAGGGGACCCAGAAGACAGAAGAAAGGAGGGAATGGTGAAAGTGTCAAGAAAAGGCAGAGAAGTAGTGGAGAAAATATTTGTAACTACAAATTTGTTCATTTCTCTCAACTGTTTTAAAACATTATTTCAAGTGAAAAAAAGTCTGATTTTATTAATGTTAAATTCAATCGCTAGCTGGGCCTGGCACTTGTAACCACAGTTACTCTGGAGGCTGAGGCAGGAGGATCACTTGACCCCAAGAGTTTCAGACCAGTTTTACCTGCACTTCAAGGTCTTGTCTGTAACTACCTCTAAGCACCAAGACTTAATACCTCAGTTAATTCAGAAGTAAATTTATCTGTTCCAGATTGGAGACCAAGGAGACATGACAACCAAACGCAATGTGGGTTCTTACTCTGGACCAAAAACCTACACTGTCCAAAATAACAGTGGTCACTAGCTGTGTGTGGCTATTGAACATTTGAAATGTGGATAGTCCAAATTGAGATATGCTCTGAACGCAAAATACACACCAGATTTTGAAAACATAGCATTTTAAAAAGAATGTGAAATATATTGTTAACATTAATTTCATCTGTTTCATTTTACTATTTAAAATATGGCTGGTAGAAAATTTTAAACTATATACAGAGCTGGTCTAGAAATCCAAGCTAAGGAGTTTGTGCTTCATCCTCGGAAGCCGTTGTAGGTCCTTGAGTAGGAATGTGAGATTGTTTTTTTGGGGAATTTAGTCTGGCTGTGGTCTGGAAGGTGGCCAGGAGGAAGAACACATTACAAAAGTCCAGGAGGGAGGTTCTGGACTAAGGTCATGGCTATGGGCCTGGAGACAAAAGATACAAGAGACATTTAGATGGAAATACCAACAGGTCTTTGTTATTTTCTGGATATAGAGAGTGGTGAAGAAAGTAGAATCTCTGTTTCATGGTTTCTCACCTGAAAGACTGAGAGAATTTTGGTATCCCTGATAGAACTGGAGTAATCACAAAGTTTTAGAAGTGATGCGTTAATATTTTTTAACATTTTATTTTGAAATAATTGCTGACTTACAAAAAAGTCACAAAAGTAGTTCATAGAGTTTTCATATACCCTTCACCCAGCTTTCCCACATATTAACATTTTACACAACCATAGTTTATATTTAAAAATCCTTAATTTATGAACTAATCTATAGACAAAATATTACTAGTTTCACATATAATCAATATAAAAATTATTAATAAGATATTTTATATTTTTTGTGGAGGAGATAAAGTCTTAGAAATCTGGTGTGTATTTCACACTGCCAGCCCATCTCAATTTGCAGCAGCCACATTTCAAGTGTTTAAATAGGCACATGTAGCTAATAAGCACAGCATTCCTAGACCATCCACAATCTACTCCCAACCTTTCTTTTCAACATTACCTCCTGCTGTACTGCCAAGAAAACTCTCTGCCCTAGCCAGTTTGTTCTGGGCCAGGATGGCAAAAGGTTGACCTCATGTTCTTATTACCTCCCTCCCACAATCATCATAGACATGAATAATCATTCATATGACACTTACCTGCTGAGTCTCTGAATACTTCCCAATATGATGCCCCAGACAACACCAAAAAATGACTAGAGTTGGCACTTAAAATGAAACCCTTTTTCCACCCATTACCTAGTCACTGTCCCCAGCAACATCTAGCTCATTCCTACCTCTAAATTTGCTCCTGCAACTTAGCCAATCTAACAAATTCCTATTTGCCTTGAGAGCCAAACTCAAGTCTCCATTCATACAGTCCTCTCCAGCTCATATTGAACGTTTTTTTTTTTTTTAAATAGACGAGTCTCACTCTGTCACCCAGGCTGGAGTGCAGTGGCACAATTTTGGCTCACTGCAACCTCCGCCTCCCAGGTTCAAGTGATTCTCCTGCCTCAGCCTCCTGAGTAACTGGGATTACAGGTGTGCGCCACCACACCTGGCTAATTTTTGTATTTTTAGTAGAGACGGGTTTTCACCATGTTGGTCAGGCTGGTCTCAAACTCCTGACCTCGTTATCTGCCCGCCTCAGGCTCCTAAGGTGCTGGGATTACAGGTGTGAGCCACCGCACCCGGCCTGTATTGAACATTCTTTCTTCTAATTTCTTTTTGGTTTCCATCCTGCACATTATTGCTTAGTGTTTATTTCTTCTGCAATGGTTTCATTTAGTTCTGTCTTCCCAACTCTTTGAAGATAGATACTGTGTTATATAATTTTTTTTTTTTTTTTGAGAGAAGGAGTCACTTCGTTGTCCAGGCTGAATTGCAGAGGTGCAATAATGGCTCACAGCAGCCTTGAATTCCTGAGCTCAGTTGATCTTCCCACCTCAGTAGCTGGGACTACAGGCACGCACTACCACACCCAGTTGTTATTATTATTATTATTATTATTATTATTATTATTGGAGCACGGGGGGGGTCTCTCTTTGTTGCACAGGCTGGAGTTGAACTCCTGGCCTCAAGCAATCCTCCCACCTCAGCCTCCCAAAGTGCTGGGATTATAGGTGTGAGCCACTGCACCTGGCCTGTTATATATTTTTCTATGCTCACATGGATTGTGGGAGAATGCTGTGCATAAAGTAGATGTTCCATGAAAACTTCTTGGTTGATAGAATGGTTATAACACACATTGTTTTTATGTCTTCTATCAATTACGTTTAAGCCTAAATCTATTTTTTCGTAACTACTGCTCCAAAACCTAAAATGGTCACATGACTGATATCATGAATAGGCAGAATACTTAAATTGGTCTCGCAAATGTTGGCTTAATATAATCTTTTTTTTTTTTTTTTTTTTTTTTTTGAGACGGAAGCTCACACTGTCGCCTAGGCTGGAGTGCAGTGACGCGATCTCAGCTCACTACAACCTCTGCTGCCCAGGTTCAAGTGATTCTCCTGCCTCAGCCCGCAAAGTAGCTGGGATTACAGGCACGTGCCACCATGCCCGGCAATTTTTTTTTGTGTGTGTGCTTTTAGTAGAGACTGGGTTTCACCATCTTGACCAGGCTGGTCTTGAACTCCTGACCTAGTGATCCACCTGCTTCGACCTCCCAAAGTGCTGGGATTACAGGCGTGAGCCACTGTGCCTGGCCTTTGCTTAATATAATCTTATACTTGTTTAGATATTGGTCATCAGGCTCCAGTCCCTGCTCCACTACTTACTAGCATTGTGTTTCAAAGTAAGTCAGTCACATAAACCCTTAGATTTTGTTTTCTCATCAATAAAGTGAGGTTTATAATGCCTTACCTATCTTACATGATTGGTGTGGGTATCAAATGAGGTAGTATAGTATATACATAAAAGCACTAGACATTTGCAGTCAGAGAGGCCTAGGCTTGAATCCAGGCTCTGCCACTTACTGTATATGTCACCTTTATCAACTTACTTATTTGTTTCTCAGTTTACTCATTTGCAAATATAGGCACAATAATATCTAAATCTCAGTGCTATAAGTGACTTGAGGTTTGTGAGGAGTTTAGCACATTGCTGCAGACATTGACGTCACTCAATAAGTGATATACTGTGAATGAGGTCAAAGTGCCATGAACAGGTGATTATTACTCATTATTAATCTTCCCAAAATAGTTTGATGTGAAAGCAAATAGATAACCATTTTCGATACACTGCATCATTGACTCCTTTCCACTAAATTCAAAAAACGTCTTCTATGGTAAAGTTTGCAAACATATGTAAGAGTGAAAGAGTGATTAGAAATGAACTCCCACCTTATACATGAAATTCTTTATTTGACTTTTTAATAATCGCCATTCTGACTGGCGTGAGATGGTATCTTATCATTGTTTTGATTTGCATTTCTCTAATAAGTGATATTGAGCCTTTTTCATATGTTTGTTGGCCACATAAATGTCTTCTTTTGAGAACTGTCTGTTCATGTCCTTTGCCCACTTTTTGATGGGATTGTTTGTTTTTTTCTTGTAAATTTCTTTAAGTTCCTTGAAGATTCTGGATATTAGACCTTTGTCAGACGGGTTTAAGTTGCTTATAGACTCTGGATATTAGACCTTTGTCAGATGGGTAGATTGTAAAAATTTTCTCCCATGCTATAGGTTGACTGTTTGCTCTGATGATAGTTTCTTTTCTTTCTTTCTTTCTTTTTTTTTTTTTTTTTTTGAGACAGAGTCGTGCTCTGTCTCCCAGGATGGGGTGCAATGGTGTGATCTTGGCTCACTGCAACCTCTGCCCCCCAGGTTCAAGCGATTCTCCTGCCTCAGCCTCCTGAGTAGCTGGGACTACAGGCGTGCACCACTCACGCCCAGCAAATTTTTTGTATTTTTAGTAGAGATGCGGTTTTGCCATGTTGGCCAGGCCGGTCTCAAACACTGCATATTCTCATTCATAAATGGGAGCTGAACATTGAGAACACACGGACACAGGGAGGGGAACAACACACTGGTGCCTCTCAGAGGGGTGGAGGGAGGGAGAGCATCACATCAGGACAAATAGCTAATGCATGCAGGGCTTAATAACCAGGTGATGGGTTGATAGGTGCAGCAAACCACCATGGTACACGTTTACCTATGTAATAAACCTGCACGTCCTATGCATGTACTCTGGAACATAATAAAATAAAATAAAATACTATCGATTTGTCATTTTTTAAAATTGCTTTATTTTACTTGAAAATTTGACAATCAAATGAAATAGCTCTTCTAAATTGCCTATATGTCTTTTTGGCTTTGAAGAAAGTGGTTAAATCAATTCCAAGAAAAAAAATATGATTTGAAGTGAGAAATTAAACTTTATATTTGTGATCAAGGAAGAGTCTTCTATACGACCCTTACTCATCAAGTCATAGAATCATGAAATATATTAGTGGAAACGGCTATTAAGGACAATCTGCCAAGCCCTTCATTGTATGGGTGCAGAAATTGGAGTCTCACTCTGTCACCCAGGCTGGAGTGCAGTGGCAGGATCTCGGCTCACTGAAACCTGTGCCTCTTGGGTTCAAGTGATTCTCCCACCTCAGCCTCCCAAGTAGTTGGGATTACAGGTGCGAGCCACCACGCCTGGCTAATTTTGTATTTTTAATAGAGATGGGATTTCACCACATTGGCCAGGCTGGTCTCGAACTCCTGACCTCTGGTGATCTACCCTCCTAAGCTTCCCAGAGTGCTAGGATTACAGGCATGAGCCACCGCGCCCAGCCTTGTATTAAGACTGTATTCTTTCCATTGCACCATGTCTCGTCAGGTGGATAGACATCCAAGAAAGACACCATTCTTTCTTCAGGACTGTGTAAGGCAGAAGTAAAAAGATTTAGAAAAAAACTTCAAATTGTGTACTTTGATACTGAACGTATACAGAAAATAACAATTCTTTAGCCAGATCCCGTATGTTCATGAGCAGTCACTTGGACCAAACCTATAGGAGAAAATAAAACTGGCATAAATGTATACCACTTGTCATTGACTGACGCCTCCCACATCTTTTGCAACTGAATTATGTGACATGATGTATGGGTCTTATAAAAACACTTATTCCAAATCATTTACATTAGCTGTCGAGTCTTCGTGATAGTGATGGACTAAATGTCTTTAGAGGACTATGCACAAACTGACCTCGCATGTTTTCTCATTGCAAAAGCAGATATAATAACATCAGCCTCCTGCTTATATTTATATGATAAAGTCCATCCAATTAGTATTTTTTCACAAGAATGCTAACTCTGTGAGAGCAAAGAGATTGTTGTCCATTTTGTTTACTGCTCTGCTCCATTGCCTAGAAGAACAGGTGGTATTTTCTGAGTCCCAGTTTCATATTTAGATTTCCTTCTTATCTTGACTTAATTCAATAATAGTTCAAATGAGTCTATGATGTAATTATTGCATAAAAATAAGCAAAGTACCCAAGCTGAAACTGTACACTAGAGATTTTCTCATTTTCTCATGAACTTATTGAACCCTCACAGCAATTAGAGACCTTTCCAGGACTTTCTTAAGACGTAGTACTTTTATGATTTTGGTTTTTTTTTTTTTTTTTTTAAACGGAGTTCTCCCTCTGTCACCCAGTCTAGAGTGCAGTGATGTAGTCTCGGCTCACTGCAGGCTCCGCCTCCCGGGTTCACGCCATTCTCCTGCCTCAGCCTCCCAAGTAGCTGGGACTACAGGAGCCCGCCACCACTCCCAGCTAATATTTTGTATTTTTAGTAGAGATGGGGTTTCACCGTGTTAGCCAGGATGGTCTCGATCTCCTGACCTCGTGATCCGCCCGTCTCGGCCTCCCAAAGTGCTGGGATTACAGGCTTGAGCCACCGCGCCCGGCCCACTTTTATGATTCTTAATCAGAAACTCCAATCAATGAGGAAGTGGGTCCAGAGTCTGTCCTGACTCACATCCTTCCACGTGTTTTATCTCTCTTTAAACAGTGAAACTAGTAATGGGAAAAATGTCTAATTGCATCTTTTATATAGCACCTTATTATATAAAGCAATGAATTCTAAATGAAGTCAAGTGAATTCTAAACATGAAGCAATAAAGTGTTTAGTAAAACCACGAGGAACCCACAGAATGCAAAAGCTATTTATAAATAGGATTTTTGTTTCTTTTCTTTTTTTGTGGCACCTGATGTTACAAATGTGATTAATCTCACATAATTCTGTCATATTTAACCTAGAAGCATAGAGTAGAACAAAGGGAAGAATACTAAATAAGATAGTGTGGTACTTAGGATGGGAACTGGAAGCTAGCAGTGGGAGGGGAGGTGGAGAGATGGGAGGAGCAGCTTTGCAAGTGGTTCATAAATAATGGCCTGCATCCCATCTGACAACATATAAAAATAAAAGAGAGTAGTAATACAGTTTGTTACTGTTTAGAAATGAAATGAAATTTTAAAACGTTTCAAATGAGCAATTTTCTCCTCACATTAGTACTCTGGGGACTGATAAGGCTTTTTCTTTTGTCTCTTCCGGTTGCCTTGAATGGTGATCAGCAATGCATGATCAGCCAAGTGGCATCAGCTCTAATGCTATCATCATATGCCAGCCAGAGGGAATGTGAAAGGGGAAATGGGATTTGCCACTGCAAATACCATCTCGATTAATAAATATCTGAGACACACCAAGAGAGAACAAAATCTATCTTCCTCTTTTTGCATGTACCATGCCTTTTCAGTTATATTAGTTGATAATAAACCCTCTTTTACAGCCTGTTGTGTTTCCACGCAGCTGACAAGCAGATCCAATCTCCCCAAAAGGGTCATGTTAATCACTGTTTCAAACAGCGATCTAAAAAAAATGCATTCTAACATGCCTTTGCAAAGGTATAATTCAAATGATTACCTCATGTGTTCCAAAGGGGAATCGGGTGCTGTCCTGTTTCCATAGCACTCAATTTCACAACATTTTGCAAAACTGCTCTGTGAGATATCTTCCTTCAAGAGTAGCAATATCACAGTCATAACTTTCTAAATTTGGGCCTGCAGTAATGACAGACTTTGAATGAATGCTTTCCTATGGTATGGGAAGGAAGAATAAGTTCAAAAAATTAGACTTTTCTCAGCTTTAAGCTCTAAGCTACACTAAGCTGACTTGTCTTCCTTTTTACCTATGTGAAATGCTTATCCTTTGACTGGAATGGAAGGCCCAAATTCACTCTGCTTTCTGCACTGGCTGTTGTTTGAATATTTTTATAATGATTACTTTTAAAATCATAAAAGAAATAGAGAATATATGTTTTAAGAATATATGTCTTTGTGTACACATTATCCTTACCCATGATAGAATCTTGTCTCAAGGAGGCAAAATGATAGTGAAGAGACATGAGTTCAAATTCAAAGTCTGCCAATAACTAGTTTTGTGATCTATGACTTGTTATTAAACTCTTCAAGTCCAAATTTCCTGATTGGCTAATGAAAAGGTCTCTAGAGACTTCTCCTGCTCTTTAAAACAAAAGGTAGTAAATAACTTCTGGACAAAAAAAAAGGCATTTGTCTTCTACATGTTGAGTTTCCAGATGTACTCTAACTTGAAATTTAAAGATTTTTCATGTTACATGTTTGTTATTCGGGAATTTTATTTTTTTTTTTTTATTTATTTTTTTTTTTGAGACGGAGTCTTGCTCTGTCACCCAGGCTGGAGTGCAGTGGCCGGATCTCAGCTCACTGCAAGCTCCGCCTCCCAGGTTCACGCCATTCTCCTGCCTCAGCCTCCCAAGTAGCTGGGACTACAGGCGCCCGCCACCTCGCCCGGCTAGTTTTTTGTATTTTTTAGTAGAGACGGGGTTTCACTGGGTTAGCCAGGATGGTCTCGATCTCCTGACCTTGTGATCCGCCCGTCTCGGCCTCCCAAAGTGCTGGGATTACAGGCTTGAGCCACCGCGCCCGGCCTTTCGGGAATTTTAAAATCCAGTTTTATATTCAGTTATTTCAAATGAATTACAATTCAGTTTCATGATCAACTATTTTTAAATTGTCAGGGAAAAGTTCATTTTCTACTCTTTCTTGCCTCCTTCTGTCGAAAACACTAAAATTAAAATGAGTAGCAATGGAATCCATTTTTCTGCTCAAAAATTATTGACTTATAAAATTTTTTCTTCACTAGGATATTTTACAATATTTTCTCACTAGGAATTGTATGTATAAAAGAAAAGTTCAACTAACCTATGAAGTAAAGTATTATGATTCTTAAATATTTTGTCTTGTTGTGAAACTCTGTTCTGATAAATCTGTTCCCTCATATCTTATATATTCAACATGGCTGTTCATCTAGTTCTCTGTGAAGTGTCTGAGAACTATATCCAGAAGATCTAACCAGGAAAAGACAGTAAGTTCCAAGAAAACAAAACAAAAATAACCTCCCAAACATAATCCTGAGCCTAGCCAAAAGCATACAAGTTTCTGAAAGCTTAAACTGTACAAAGATTTTCTTAAGTAAGTAAATGTTGTTGTTGTTATCCTTTCCTTTATGATTTCAGAGTTTTCTGAGGAAATATTCCTTTTTTAAGATGTTGTGGTTATACTCAGTTAATACAGTCTACAGCTCTCTAAATATTCTCTCTTGCATTCCATATCACAGGTCTTCAGAGAGAGATATATACATGTATGTATATAGACACACATATACATATATATATCTCTTCAGATACATTTATAGGTGTGTGTGTATGTGTGTGTATATATGTATGTGTATATATGTATATGTGTGTGTATATATACTCTTTAACGTAAAGAGCAAAAATATGTCTACGTTACATAATAGGCAAAATATGGCTGGCCTGTATTTTTATTTTTGTGCATGTAAATAGCGGCAGTTACAAAAAGCAACTTAAACTGACCATCTGAGACATCATAAAATGTGTCAGACTGTTAGAAAGCAAAGTGTAGAGTGTATTTACTAGATATGTTTGACCATGAAAGGTTCAGTGAGTCCCAGAATAAAGGAATGCCTCTCATACAAGTCTTAAACAAGAGCCAATCCAAATACTTTGATTGGAAGTCTGGTATGCGTGTTTATTTTTAACATTTGACTCCAAGTGCCTAAGATGTGGATGAAATATGGAATTGATTTTTTCCTTGACAAACTTTTGTTATTGTGACTTAGGTTGTAGTACTTATTCTTTTACAAGATGCCTGTGACTCAATGGTTAGACATGGACTCTCTTAACTTTTGGCAGTTTACTTTTGCATAATATATGATAACTAACCAGTGTTAATTTCCTTGTTCTTCACAATGCATTAAACTTAGAGGCAAACTAGAATCTAGAGTCTTGATCTAGCTAAAAAAAATAAATAAATAAAAATAAATGTTTTAACTGAGGATCCAATAGTGAACAAAATAAACACATTCCTTACTGGTAAAGAAACAGCACATGCAGAAGACCTGTGGCTGGGTCAAACTGATCTGTTATAGACTTTCAGACTCTCATAATACACAGTCATGCATTGCTTAAGGACAGGAGTACCTTCTGAAAAATGCATCATTAGGCAGTTTTTGTCATTGTGTGAATATCACAGAGTGTCCTTAGGGAAACCTAGATGGTATATGGTGTGACTCCTAGGCTACGAACCGGTACATCATGTTACTGCACTGAATACTGTAGGCAGTTGTAACACAATGGTATTTGTGTATCTAAACATTTCTAAACATAAAAAAATGTAATGCATTGTGCTATAACAATATGACAGCTAAGCTATCACTAGACTACAGGAATTTTTCAGCTTCATTATCATCTTATGAAACCACCACTACATATATGGTCCACGTGTGACTGTATTTTGTTGTACCACTTGTCAAAGTTGAAACTTTACATTTAGGTGTGTAATTAATTAATTAATGCAGAATGCTATTAAGAGACTTCAATGATATCTTAAGGATTTTAGTCTTCACAGCTAACATCGTACTTAACCATGAAAAGCTGAAAGCGGCCAGGCGCAGTGGCTCACGCCTGTAATTCCAGCACTTTTGGAGGCCAAGGCGGGTGGATCACCTGAGGTCAGGAGTTTGAGACCAGCCTGGCAAACATGGTGAAACCCCATCTCTACTAAAAATACAAAATTAGCCAGGCATGATGGTACATGCCTGTAATCCCAGCTACTTGAAAGGCTAGGCAAGAGAATCACTTGAACTCAGGAGACAGAGGTTCCAGTGAGCCAAGACCATGCCATTGCACTCCAGCCTTGGCAACAAGAGCAACACTCCATCAAAAAAAGAAAGAAGGAAAGAAAGGAAGGAAGGAAGGGAGGGAGGGAGGGAGGGAGAAGAGAAAAGAAGAAGAAGAAGGAGGAGGAGGAGAAGGAGGAGGAAGGGAAGAAGAAGAGAAAGAAAAGAAGAAGAAAGAAAGAAAGAAAGAAAGAAAGAAAGAAAGAAAGAAAGAAAGAAAGAAAGAAAGAGAAAGAAAAAAAAAGAAAGAAAGGCAGGAAGGAAGAAAGAAAAGCTGAAAGCTTTTCCTCTAAGATCAGGAACAAGACAAGGATGCCCACTCTTAATTCTATTCAATATAATATAGGAAGTCCTCACCAGAACAATTAGGCAAAAAAAAAAAAAAAAAAAAAAAAACCAGAAAGAAAAAAGAAAAAGAAAAGGCATCCAAATTGCAAAGCAAAAACTTCAGTTCTCTTGGTTTGCAGATAATACACTCTTATATACAGAACACCTAAAGACGATTAGAACAAATTTAAAAATTTGGTAAAATTGCTGGATACAAAATCAACATACAAAAATCAGTAGTGTTTCCATACATTAACAACAAATACCTGAAAAATAAGAAAATAACCCCATTTACAAAAGCATTAAAAAACTTAGAAATACATTCAAGAAACAAGGTAAAATTTCTGTCTACTGAAAACTATAAAAATACTGATGAAAGAAATAGAAGAAAAGACAAATATTCCACATATGTGATTCAGAAGAATTAATACTGTTAAAGTGTCCCTGGTGCCCAAAGCAACCTACATATTCAATGCAATCTCCAGCAAAATTCAAATAATATTTTTCAAAGAAATAGGAAAAAAAAAATCCTAAAATTCATATAAAACCACACAAACAAAAAAAACCCCAAATACCCAAAGCAATTGCAAACAAAAAGAGCAAAGCTAGAGGCGTCACACTACCTGATTCCAAAATATACCAAAAAGCTATTATAATCAAAATAGCATAGTACTGGCATAAAAACAGGCAAATAGACCAAAGGAGTAGAATAGATAGCTCAGAAATCAATCCTCACATTTACAGTCAGTTGATCTTCAACAAAGGTGCCAAGAACACACAATGGGGTAGAGACAGTCTCTTCAATAAGTGGTGTTGGGAAAGCTGGATATCCACATGCAGAAGAATGAAATTGGACCCTTATATCTCATCACATACAAAAACCAAGTCAAAATGAATTAAAGACATAAAGGTTAAGGTCTGGACCCATAAAACTACTTGAAGAAAACAGAGAAAAAGCTTCTTGATGCTGGTTTTAGCATTTTTTTTATATTACCCAAAAAGCATAGACAACAAAAGCAAAAATAGACAAATGGGATTGCGTCAAACTAAAAAGCTTCTGTGCAGAAAGGAAACAATCAAAAGAGTAAAGTGAGGCCGGGCGCGGTGGCTCAAGCCTGTAATCCCAGCACTTTGGGAGGCCGAGACGGGCGGATCACGAGGTCAGGAGATCGAGACCATCCTGGCTAACACGGTGAAACCCCATCTCTACTAAAAAAATACAAAAAACTAGCTGGGCGAAGTGGCGAGCGCCTGTGGTCCCAGCTACTCAGGAGGCTGAGGCAGGAGAATGGCGTAAACCCGGGAGGCGGAGCTTGCAGTGAGCTGAGATCCGGCCACTGCACTCCAGCCTGGGCGACAGAGCCAGACTCAGTCTCAAAAAAAAAAAAAAAAAAAAAAAAGAGTAAAGTGGCAATCTACAAACTGGGAGAAAAATTTGCAAACCATATATCTGATAAGGGGTTTATATCCAAAATTTATAGGAAACTTAAAGAATTCAATAGCAAGAAAACAACCAAATTGGAAGTAGGGCGAAGGACCCAAATAGACATTTCTCAAAAGAAGATATAAAAATGGCCAACAGGTATATGAAAAAAATAAAAAACTCAACATAACTAATCATCAGGAAAATGTAAATTAAAACCACAGTGATATATCACTTCACACCTGTTAGAATGGCTTCTATTAAAAATATAAAAGATAAGTGTTGGTGAGAATATAGAGAAAAGGGAACCCTTGAACACTTTGATGGGAATGTAAATTAGTAGAGCCATTATGGAAAATAGTATGAAGGCTTCTCAAAAAATTAAAAATAGAACTACAATATGATTCAGCAATTCCACTACTTGGCATATATCTAAAGGAAATGAAACCAGTATGTTGATGGGATATCTGCACTTTTATACTTATTTCAGCATTATCTACAATAGCCAAGGTATGGAATTAACCTCAATGTCTGTCAACAGATGAATAGATTGAGAAAATGTGAGATTTTATACACACACACACACACACACACACACACACACACACACACAAAGCCTTACAAAATAAGGAAATTCTGTCATTTGTGATAACATGGATGAAATTGAAGTATATTATGCTAAGTGAAATAAGCCAGGCAAAGAAAAACCAGTATCTTCCAGGGAGTTATAATCTTTTTGCTGGTGGAGGGTGTTGCCTCAATGTTGACTGCAGCTGACTGATCAGGATGCTAGTTGCTGATGGTTGAGATGGCTGTGGCAACTTTTAAAAATAACAATGAGTTCCATGACGACAGAGCCCTCACTGAGCTGGCAGGCCCCTCCATGGATCACTGGCACCAAGGCGCTGTCCAGATCATTCATGTACTGCGAGGGAAGGTGCTGGCCATTTCTCCCTGCTTGATAGCCGACCTGATCTGAATCAAGTGTCACACGTAGTCCCAGTTTGGTCATTCCATCTTCCTTCAGAAGCTTCAGGTGAGGACAGAGAGCAAGGCAAAAAGCCTTGGTAACATGCTCAGTCAATCTACTGTGATCTGCAGGATCACTGAGGCAATTGTGCTGGTCGTCATTTTCTAGGAAAAACACCTCTGTCCATCTGATGACTTTACCATTTGCTTTACATTCTGATCCATGGAATATCTTCACATGTGTTATAGTCTCCATGGACTTCCCATCTATAGGACTTACGACACCCTTGCTAACGTTCTTGTCATCATCCACCCATTGGATGTGGATGTGTTCCTGGGGATCCTCTGCGTCCGCCTTCCCACAGGTGATGCTGAAGTCCTTCATCTCTCTCAGTGCCTGCTTCAAGGAATCCATGTTCTCTGCAGTGATCTGGACCATAACGCCATCTTCCATAATACTGGACTTGGCAAGGTATCCAGAAGAGGATTTCAGAGTGCCACTGAACACAAAGAAACTGGCACCAGTCACTTTTCTGGGCTGATTGTGAATACTGATAGCCTGGGTCTGATCATTTCTATCATCATTCTGCACATACACAAGATAAGAATCTGCCTTTTCATTGAAGCAGGCACCTCCTGCCAGGACATGCTCATTGGACTTGTTAATGGCTTTCATCATCTCATTTTATGTGTTGCTGGGAATTTTTATGCCGGTTTTCTAAACTTCCATATCAACCACCAACCTTGAACTGACAAGGTATACTGATAATTTCTGAACTCTGCAAGAAGATTCATGATGATATGCCCCATCTCTCCAAATAATGGCTTCTGAGATCTGACACTGAATAGTGGGCATGGATAAAATAGATATTCAGCTCCAAGTCTCAACATCAGATGGATAGGAAACACTTTAGCCCTAGGAGTTTGCCATTTCTGGATAAGAATCCCAAAGAAGTAAGGTGGGGTTGGGAGTACTAGGTCTTGCAATGACTGGTAGGTAGATGTCACATATAAGAATCCACCATGTGTCCGGGTGCAGTGGCTCAAGACTGTAATCCCAGCACTTTGGGAGGCTGAGGCGGGTGGATCACGAGGTCAGGAGATCGAGATCATCCTGGCTAACACAGTGAAACCCTGTCTCTACTAAAAATACAAAAAAAAAAAAAAAAAAAAAAAAAAGAAGACAAAAGAATCCACCATGTTTTTTACTGCCAAGGAAACATTGACTAAAGAAGGAGTGTCCCAAGTTGCCCACCATATTCCCTGCCAGAGCATCCTGATAAAGTCGCACAAAGTGATTAAAGACATCCTTTGGCAAACACTTTCCATCCGATAGACACTGTAGAAGAATGACTATCTCAGACTGACCCACTGCATGCATTCCCTTGGTTGTAAAACACCAGCACTTCCTGTTCATATAATTTACAATTTTAAGCATTGACAACAAATGTGCATTTAAAACAAATACAGGTGGGTCAGGGCCACCATCCTCCAACTGCTGCATTACTGAAATAAATGTGATGGTTTCTCTTCCACAGTATAGTCTCCTTTTACACCAGTGGAGATGAGAATAGGAACAAGGCCATCTTCAGGAATAAGGCTCACTGCACTTCCAGCAGGACTTCTGACCTGAGAATAGAGGAATATCCGTCTCTGCTGGTAGAGGACTGGTAGTTACTGGCTTGACTGGGTCATGTGACACAGCTATGGTTCCTGCAGAGGAAGTTCCATTCATTGTTAATTTGGCTGCATCAGCAACATCTCTTTTGCTATTTCCACCACATCTCAAGTTACTTCGTCCACTGACTTCTTGACCCTCTCAGTCAACCATAGTGATTAGAATCAGCTACTTCAAAACTCCAGTTAATGTAATATTTTAACTTCCTCCCATGAATCACAAATTTACTTAATGGTATCTAGAATGGTGAATAAGGAAAACCAGAGGTTTTTCTTTTACTTTACCCAGATTCATCACAGGAATCACACTCTATACTAGCTACATATAGCCTTATAAAATATATTTCTTAAGACTTGAAAGTCAAAATATCCCCTTGATCCATGGGCTACAGAATGGATGTTGTGTTAGCAGGCAGTAAAACAATATTCATCTTCTTGTACATCTCTACCAGAGCTCTTGGGTGTATTGTCAATGAACAACAACAATATTTTGAAAGGAATCTTGTTTTTTCTGAGCAGTAGGTCTCAATAGTGGACTTAAAATAATCAGTAAACCATGCTGTAAACAAATGTGCTGTCATCCATGCTTTATTTTTCCATTTATACAGTACAGGTAGAGTTGATTTAATGTGATTCTTAAGGACTCCAGAATTTTTGAAATGGTAAATGAGCATTGGCTTCAACTTAAAGTCACCAGCTACATTAGTTTCTAACAAAAGAGTCAGCCTGTCCTTTGAAGCTTTGAAACGAGGCATTGACTTCTACTGTCTAGTTATGAAAGACTTAGATGACATCTTTCTATATAAGGCTGTTCCATCTATATTGAAAATCTGTTGTTTAGTGTAGTCACCTTCCTCAGTTTTCTTAGATAGATCTTCTGGATAACTTGCTCCAGCTTCTACATCAGCATTTGTTGCTTACTTTGTACTTTTATGTTATGGACATGGCTTCTTTCCTTAAACTTCATGAAGCAACGTCTGCTAACTTCCATCTTTTCTTCTGCGGCTTCCTCACTTCTCTCAGACTTCATAGAACTGAAGAGAGTTAGGGCCTTGGCCTGGATTAGGTTTTAGGTTAAGGGAGTGTTGTGGCTGGTTTGATCTTCTATCCAGACCACTAAAACTTTCTTTATATCAGCAATAAGGCTGTCTTGCTTTCTTATCATTTGTGCGTTCACGGGAGTAGCACTTTTAATTTCCTTCAAGAACTTTTCCTTTGCATTCACAATTTGGCTAATGCAAGAAGCATTTCCTTTTGGCCTGTATCGGCTTTCAACATGCCTTCCTCACTAAGCTTAATCATTTTTAGATTTTGACTTAAAGTGAGAGACTTGAGACTCTTCCCTTTAACTTGAACACTTCAAGGCAATTGTAAGGTCATTAATTGGGCTAATTTCAATATTGTTCTGTCTCAGGAAATACGGAGTCCCTGAGGAGATGGACAGAGAGGAGAGAATGGCCAGTTGGTGGAGCAGTCAGAACACCTACAACATTTATTGGTTAAGTTTGTTGTCCCATATGGGCACTTTTTATGGTGCCCCAAAACAATTAAAGTAGTAACATCTAAGATCACTGACCACAGATCTTCATAACAGATATAACAATAATAAAAAAGTATGAAGTGTTGTTATAATTTTTTTTCTTTTTTTGAGATGGAGTCTCACTCTGTCACCCAGGCTGGAATGCAGCGGTATGATCTCAGCTCACTGAAGCCTCCGCCTCCCGAGTTCAAGTGATTCTCCTGCCTCAGTCTCCCAAGTAGCTGGGATTACAGGTGCTTCCCACCATGCCTGGCTAATTTTTGTATTTTTAGTAGAGATGGGGTTTTACCATGTTGGCCAGGCTAGTCCCGAACTCCTGACCTTAAGTGATCTACTTGCCACAGCCTTCCAAAGTGCTGGAATTACAGGCATGAGCAACTGCACCTGGTCTGTTGTGATAGTTACCAAAATGTAACACAGAGACATGAAGTGAGCACATGCTGTAGGAAAAATATTGCTGATAGACTTGCTTGATGCAGGATTTCCACAAAACTTCAACTTATTTTAAAAAATGCAAAATCTACAAAATGAAATGAAGCAAATAAAATGAGGTATGACTATACTAAAAACCATTGAATTGTACAACTTAAATGGCTATGTTTTATAATACCTGAATTAAATCTCAGTAAAGCTGTTACCAAAGAAAGTCTACTGCAATAGCTTGACTGAGTTGCTACTAATAAAGATGGAGATAAGTGGATGAATTTGAGAGGTATTTTCAAGGTAAAATCAACAGGACATGTTGATGGATTTGATGTGGAAGTTGAGAGGAAGGAAAGTATTGAGGATGACTCAAATTCTTAGCTTACACAACTGTAAGTAGCTGTTTTGGTACTCTGATACAAAACACGAGGAGGAGCAAGTCTGAGAGAAGAAATCTAAGTTCACACTTAGGCCAGTTCAATTTCAGATGCCCTTGAGATATCCCAGTGGAGATGTTGAGTTGGACATAAGGGTTTAAGGTTCATGGGAGAAACCTGGGTTGGAGATATAAATCTTTATTTATGCTCCAGAGACACACTGAGCATGAAGATATTGTAAGCCATGAGAATAGATTAAATCATTCAGAGAAAGAGTATGGAGTGGGATGGTAAAAATATCTAGAACAGTGCCCTGGTGAACTTCAATGCTTAATAATCAAGTAAAGGAGGATAAATCTGCAAAGGAGGAATACAAAAGTGGGCAAATAAAACAAAGGGACTGCAGTTTCATAAAAGGCAAGGGCAAAATGTACTTCAAGAAGGAAGGGAAGATTGTCTGTATCAAATGCTACTGAGGGATTGAATAAGATAAGGACTGAAAATTATTTGTTAGACTTAGTGACTTTATTGTCATTGGTGACCTTAGTGAGAACTATTTTAGCAGAGTGGTGTGGGTGGAAGTTTCAAGGACCATACAAAAGACTCACTATTGTATTAGGGCTGGGAGAGCCGGGGAAAGAAATTATCCATAAATGTGTAGGAAGAACATGCTACTGTGATAAATATCAGTGACATATGTTTATTGAATTTCATATGCAGGTTCCTCATGTCAAAACATCTTATTTGTATGCTTTCATAGGATTATCATGTTAGAAATGCTATACTATGAAATAGCCCACAACCTACCTTGGAGGTCTTTATAGACCACTCATGTGTTTCAAGCATCTGTGTTTAAGAAATCTATGCATCAAAATAACTGCTAGAAAAAAAGAAATTAAACATAGTTATGGAAGCCTGAGGAAAAAAGTTACTTCCTTTCACTGGGCCTCAGAGTATTCAAATTTAAAATGATAAAGGTGGACTAGTCCACTTTCAGCTCTCCCATTGTATCAGCATTATCTACGGTCATTCAACTTGTAAATAAGCACCTCTATACCCTCTGTGTTTTCACAGAACACCTCTGTCCTGCCCTAATGAAGAAGACTTGGCTCTTTACAAAGACAATGAGTTTCACCATGCAGCTCTCTCCAATTAAAGCTGCTTGAGCTCTAAACAACAAATTCTGCGATGGATAGGGTCAGGTAGCATAGGGAACCAGCACCATCCTGCCTTCCCATTGCCCTTACCAGGCCATTGCTCCAGCTTCATGAAAAGCCTCACTGCCCATGAAGTTCACACCATCTGCAGATGCCATCTTTTACTCCTTCCCAGGATGATCATCTACCTCTCTTTTGGACATTTTCCTTCATTCACTGAGGACTCTGGTATCTGGCTTACTGGCATCCTCTCTACCTCAATTCCTGGCACCATTGTCCAGTTGGAAGAGCTATTTCACATCCTATACTCACATTCCTTCACCTGCACAGTTCTCAGGGTCACATCCTGGATATTGCCACCTTCCAAAATGGCTTCACCTTGAAGTCATAGATTCATACATTCAATTTTCTGACCAAGACTGCCCATCTTTCAGTCTAGGCCTTCTCCTTGGTCAAGTCTTTTCTCCAGGTTTCAATGCATTCTGTTCATGACTCTACCTTATTACTTACTAGATCATATTGAAAGTCTGTTAATATATCTGTTTCCCATGAGTACCTGGAGAGAAGAAACTGTTTTAGTCAGCCTGTAGGCCTAGTATATGGCACGTGGTAAGCACTCAAATCTGAATAGATGTTTCTGAGTGACGTTTGTATTCAAAGCACTGTGCTTGGTATTTGAGATCTACCCAAAGCTGAGTGAAAATAGGTTTTGACTGCAAGAAGCTTAGAGACCAATAGAAGATGTAAGATAAATGAATTAAAAACAAAATTTCAAGGTGGAAAGCGAGAGGGGCCTCAAGAACTATAAAAATAAAATTCTATAAGATTGCTAATGCAAGAAAGGTGCAGATGGAGAGACACAAAAGATACTGCTTCTGTGAGGGGATCAGAGGCACTTCACAGAGGATGTGACATCTGAGCTAATTTGGAAGAATGGGTTGGGATTTGGATATATGTAATTCTAGGAAAAGAGAACAGCATGAGGAAAGACACTAAGTTACAAAAGCACAAGGTGTATCTGAGGATCAACTGATTTAATTGGAGCAAACGGTATGTGAGGAGAAAATGAAAACAACTAAGTTAACCTAATTTTAGAACAACTTATCTGCCCATTTTGATGTTATTTTGGCAGTTGGTAGCCATAGGTACAGTTCCTTGGTGTCTGATTTATCAGTTAACCCTTAAGCCACATACCTTTCTTCAAAAGAATATTTCAAGGATCAAAAAGGCTCTTACAAAGGCTTTTCATCCAAGATGATATTTATTATTCCTACCTAAGCTTACCTTCTTTTTTATAAACATGGTCATTGTTTCCTATAACAACGTGATAAACAGGTTTGTTTATTTTGTAAAGGAAGGTAAGGCCAAACAACAAAGATGGGAATCATTTTCAATTCTTTAAATACTTTAGATGATATTTTATTTCTATGAACATATTTTCCTGTTATTGTAAATTTATACTAAGTAAATAATGATGGCATTAACTGGCATTCTTGGTGTGCTTTTGATCATCTTTCTCAAAAAGCAACTGCCAAGAGAATTTTCTAACAGACATCACTTAACCACTAAGTGGCTGCAAGTGTTAAAGGCAATTAAGCAATCATTATTTAAGAAACACAATGAAAATTACCTAGTTTCTCTACTAAAGAACTTAAAGCATATTACACACACACACACACTCATACCACAGAGTCCTTGGATGTATTATTTTACCGCACATTTTAAAAACTGGACCAGGTCTTTATCCTCAGAGGTATTGATTCTAATCTTATTAAGAGCCCTCAGGCCAGGGATTCACTTCAGAATTCTGGCTCTGCCCCTTATTATATGTGTGACCTTGGGCAAGTTACATAACCACTCTGAGTCTCTCAGTTTCCACATTAGTAACAAGTAGATAATTTCACCTCCTTCATAGGGGTTTTGTGAGAATTAAATTAGACAATGCGTGCAAAGTGTTTAAGCACAATGCCTGACATATAAAACCTGCTCAATAATTGGTAACTGCATTGTTATTATAGACAAAAATAGACTTTTTGGCAAACAAATCTATTTTACATAATGGATTTGTATCTGCACGAAAAAAAAAAACCAAAAAACAAAAAAACACCTCTATATGAAACTGAACTGCCCTTAGTATTAGGTTCCTGTACATATCCTGTCTTTTACATCACTATATAACTAAACTATTGCCAGATTTAGGATGATTCTAGTTTTGAGATGTTTTTAAACTCAGCCTGAATGGATCATATATTCTTCTTTTTTATTTATTTATTTATTTATTTATTTATTTGTTTGTTTGTTTATTTTTGAGACGGAGTCTGGCACTTTCACCCAGGCTGGAGTGCAGTGACGTGATCTCGGCTCACTGCAAGCTCCGCCTCCCGGGTTCACGCCATTCTCCTGCCTCAGCCTCCCGAGTAGCTGGGATTACAGGAGCCCACCACCACGCCCGCTAATTTTTTTGTATTTTTAGTAGAGACGGGTTTTCACTGTGTTAGCCAGGATGGTCTCCATCTCCTGACCTCATGAATCGCCCACCTCGGCCTCCCAAAGTGCTGGGATTACAGGCGTGAGTCACCGTGCCCGGCTGCTTCTTTTAATAATACATCAAGCTCAAACTTTTCCAATGCATTCTTTTCTTTTTATTCTCATGAAACAGGCACCTCTTTCCCGTAATTTCAATACAAATGTCAAAACAAAATGACATTTACTAGTCCCTGATCTGATCCACATGCTAAACTGGTCAGTCCAGATCTAAGTACACAGGCAAAACTGCTGAGCTCTTTGCAACCACTGGCATGTCTCCAGATTCCCAACAAGGACATACAGTTCTCCTTCACTGACTGAATAGGGAGCTATGTTAAGGCACTGATGAAACTGGCAAAGTATAAATTACCAAGCTCTCTCTTGCCTCCCTTGCTTTTTAGAAAATACTACATATTTTCATAAACCAACATATTACTGAATGAAGTAAAGGAGGTGGGTGGTAAATAGAGATTATATTTCCCTTCCTGCATCAGGCATAAGACTTAGAAAACTTATGGCTATTCCCCTTTACCTGCCCCAAGCATACACATGGACCCCACCCAACCAATCTCTGCACCCCCTCTCCCCCTAAAAAAATGTTATGTAGAAACTTGGAATAGCCCTGTGTGGCTGGAATGGGAGTAATTATGTAATATCTTAGGGTTTAGAAATTGAGTTCAAGTCAATTCAACATTTATTGAGCATCTAGGCTGTAAGACTATTCTGTGCTTTATATTGAGGGGAATATAAAACTAGGTAAGGTTATGATTTCTACGTTCAAGAAATATGACAAATGAATTTTTATCCAGAGCAGTTATTCACTGTTTCTGCCTGGATTAGCTGACATCTGTTTGAGCCCTAAAATCTTCTGTATTGGGGGATTTTAATAATGAAAGCAAAATAGAAGATAGACCACCAGAGAGGGAAAACACGGAAAGATAGCAGATCTACCATAACAAATCCAATCAGATTGCAACATAAGTGAGGATTGTGGATGTTGAAACCAACCTTTAAAGGCAACATAAAGTGGTAAGAGGGGCTCTGGGATCAGTCAAACATGTGTTCCGATCCCACTATACCAGTAACTAGCTGAAATCTTTAAGCAAATGATTCAACCCCTCAGAATCTGCTTTCTTTCTGTAAAATAGTAATATTAATAATATGATTACCTGATCCATAAGATTATTTTGAGGCTTAAATAAATTAATGCAGATAAAGCACAATTCCTGGCATATAGTAAGTGCTCTGAAATATTAACTATTAATATTATTATGATTAAGGCTTCAAGCCTTTCTGGTGAAAATGTACTGCTTAAAAGTTCACCTTAGGAAAAGAGACTTGTTTCTAAGACATCACTATCACTAGGAAGCCAGGAAAATCTTACCCAATCAGGGTCTGAATATAGCTGTACTTGAAAATTAAGGTTAGACCTAGAAAATCCAAAAAGGAAGCCACTGCTTTTTTCACCCCTTAAATAGAGATGCCTGCAATGTTCTGTCCCAGCACAATTTATTCCAGCTATCACAACCCAAATATACACTCAATAAACACTTCTGTCAATTTGCCCTGGCATCACCCCTAAAACACTTAAAATGTGGAATATGCTATTAGTACATGTTATCTTCTCCAGCTGTACTTCTAGCTTGTGTATTCATCAACATCATCAAGACACACCCCTCCTCTTCCTTTTTTTTTCTTTTTTGAGACAGAATCTTGCTCTGTCACCCAGGCTGGAGTGCAGTGGCACAATCTCAGCTCACTGCAACCTACGCCTCCCGGGTTCAAGCGATTCTCCTGCCTCAGCCTCCCAAGTAGCTGGGACTACAGGCGCCTGCCACCATGCCCGGCTAATTTTTGTATTTTTTTTAGTAGAGATGGGGTTTCACCAGATTGACCAGGCTGGTCTCGAATTCCTGACCTTGTGATCCACCCGCCTCGGCCTCCCAAAGTGCTGGGATTACAGGCGTGAGCCACCATGCCCAGCTACACCCCTCCTGTTCCTACACACACACACACACACACACACACACACACACACTCTCTCTCTCTCTCTCTCTGAAGCTCTGTCACTGTGCTGAGCACTTCATACTAAAATGCCTAAGCCCCAGTCCATGACTCAAGGTGGATCTCTCTGTCCAGTTTGCAAGATAGGATATACTCAGCAAACAATAGCTTAGGATACCTTAGTGCCCACTGGAAGCCAATGAACAGTATAGAAAGTAAGGTCTGCAGGGCTCCAGAGGAGACAGAGGCTGAAATATTCCCTGGCTTAAAGGCCTTCCAATGCTTCCCATCTCACTTGGAGTAAAATCCAATGTCTTTACCGTGGTTTGAAAGGCTCTGTACAATCAGGCTCCTTCCAAGTTGTCCAGCTTTATCTCCCCCCAATTCTGTACCCACTGGCTCTACTCCAGCCACAATGGCCTCCTTGCTGTCTGTTCAACAGGCCAAGCATGTTGCACCTAGGGGCCTTTGCAGTGGCCATTCTTTCTGTCTATAAATTTCTGTCTCCTGATCTTTGCATGGCTGATTCCTTGTCTCTGCTCAGGTCTTAATTCAATGTCTCATCCTCAGAGAGGCCTTCCCTGACCCCTTATTTAAAAGACTTGCCCCTTCCCCCACCCCTGTCACTTCCTATCACATCATCCTCTTTTATTATCTTCATAGCTCACTACTCTTTAGCCAAAATGGCCTCTTCTTGATTGTTTTCCTTCCTGCCTCTGGGTCTTTGCATATGGTATTTACTCTCCATGGAATGCCCTTCCCCTTCTCTTCATGTGGCTCTTTCTCAATCTTCAGATCTCAGCCGAAGTTTCACCTCCTCAGAAAGGACTTCCCTGATTACTTAATATAAAGCAGCCCATTCCATCCCCCTGAAACACTACCATTAGTCCCCATCAGCGGCCTCTTCACTTCCTTCATGACACTATGGCAATCTGCAATATTATACGTATCTGTTTTCTTTCTACTCTCACCCTAGACTGAAAGTTCCATGAGGACAGGGATTTTTGTCTGCTTTGTTCACCACTGGGGTTGTCAGGGAAGACTTCACTGAGAAGGTGAAATTTGAGAAAAGTCCTGAAGATGGGGCTAGTACTACTGTTACTAATACATTGAGTGCAGATATCCTATCTGACTTTTAAAGCCCTCCATAACCTGGACAGACCTTATCTAGATAGTCATTTTTCTCACTCATCTACTAGGACACACTGTGCAATCGCATCAGATCTGTCTCTCACTTATTCCTACCTAGAAAGTCTTTCATATTTCCTGACCACAATCTTTAAAATGCCATGATAGAGGTATTATCATTACATTCATTTTAACCATGATGAAACTGAGGCTCAGAGAGGTTAAATAACTTGTCTAATTTCACACAGCCAGTAAGTGCTGGAGCAAGATTGGACCCCAAATCTATTTGAACTTCAGAGCCTGTATTCTTAAAATACTACAGGATGCCAAAAACATAAAAGAATAGGCAGCGTAAAGAGAGCAAAACAGATCCTCAATTAACTCAAGTCTGTCTGACTCCAAAGTTTGCTCATAACCTCTATGTAGGGTCACATATGTCCAGGTTCGTCTTGAAAAATCGTGGCTTACTTCTGTTTTCCCAGCCTAATTATCAGCAGTGTACCCTTTCACTCTCAATTGCAATTTTTAAGAAGATTGCATATATATATATATATATATATTTATTTTATTTTATTATTTTTTAAAATTTTTATTTATTTTTTTTTAGATGAAGTCTGGCTCTGTCACCAAGGCTGGAGTGCAACAGTGTGATCTCAGCTCACTGCAACCTCCACCTCCAGGGTTCAAGCGATTCTTCTGCCTCAGCCTCCCGAGTAGCTGGGTTTACAGGCACGTGCCACAACACCCAACTAATTTTTGTATTTTTAGTAGAGATGGGGTTTCACCATGTTGGCCAGGCTGGTCTCGAACTCCTGACCTCAGGTGATCCACCCACCTCAGCCTCCCAAAGTGCTGGGATTACAGGCATGAGCCACCGCGCCCAGCCAGAAGATTGCATATTTTACACTTGACAGTACATCTGGCCTTCCCAACTCTCACAGTGCCGTTTCTCTCAGTGTTGAGAAATTAAGAAAAATGAAAAAAGAAATAAAAGAAGTTCTTCCTTTGTGTTTTCTGGCACCACATTTCCATTATGGAAATGAATTGTGTTTTCCATATGTTACATTAGCATTCCTTGAAAACCATATTTGACAATAAGGGTATAGGAAGGAATGCATCTGTATGAGCAATAAACATTGGTTGAATACTATCAGAAAATAGTAAAAATAAGTCAAAATTGCTTTCAATAAATGGTCTGTCATTATAACCCTTAATACTCATTGAGAGTTTCATATGTGTTAGTCATTTTACAAGCATCACTCCAATCAATCTTCACAAGAACTATCATCATCTCCATTCTTTTGTTTTTATATTTTACTTTTTTAAAATGGTAAATAAAAATTATATATATTTATGGAGTATAATGGGATATTTTGATATACGTATGCATTGTGGGATGATTAAATCAAGCTAATTAACATATTCATCATATCATATACTTAACATTTTTTGGTGACAAGAACATTTAAGATTTACTCTCTTAGCAAATTTCAAGTAGACAATAAAGTATTATTAAGTATAGTCACCATGCTGTATATTAGATCTCTGGCACTTATTTCTCCTAGCCGAAATTCTGTACCTTTTGACCAGCATCTCACCATTCCCTCTCTCACACCCAGACCCCAGCCTGTGGTAACCATCATTCTATTTTCTACTTCTATGAGTGTGAAGGTTTTAGATTTCACATATAATTGAGATCATGCAGTATTTGTCTTTCTGTGCCTCGCTTTTTTCACTTAGTATAATGTTCTTCGGGTTCATCCACGTTCTCAAAAAGGACAGGATTTTCTTATTTTCCAAGGCTGAATAGTATTCCCTTGTGTGTGTGCATGTGTGTGTGTGTGTGTGTGTGTAGCATATAAAGAACAGTATTCCATTGTGTGTGTATATGTGTGTGCATGTATGTAACATATAAAGAAAACGCAACACACACACATATATATGGACACTTAGGTTGATTCCATATCTTGGCTATTGTGAATGGTGCTGCAACAAACATGAAAGTGCAGATAACTCTTTGACATGCTGATTTCATTTCCTTTGGATATATATCAAGAAATGAAATTGCTGGATCATATTGTAGTTCCATTTTTAATTTTTTGAGAATCCTCCATACTGTTTTCCTTAATAGCTGTGCTAATTTGCATTTCTACCAACAGTGTGCAAGGGTTCCCTTTTCTCCATATCCTTGCCAACACTTGTTACTTTTTGTCTTTTTTTTTTTTTTTTTTTTTCTTGAGATAGAGTCTCACTCTGTTGCCCAGGCTGGAGTGCAGTGGTGCGATCTTGGCTCACTGCAACCTCCATGTCCCAGGTTCAAGTGATTCTCCTGCCTCAGCCTCCCGAGTACCTGAAATTACAGGCACGTGCCACCATGCCCAGATAATTTTTGTATTTTTAGTAGAGACAGAGTTTTGCCATGTTGACCAGGCTGGTCTTGAACTCCTTACCTCAGGGGATCTGCCAGCCTTGACCTCCTGACGTGCTGGGATTGCAGGCATGAGCCACTGCACCTAACCTCTTTTGTCTTTTTGATAGATATTCTTCTAACAGGTGTGAGGTGATATCTCACTGTGGTTTTAATTTGCATTTCCCTGATGATTAGTGATGTTGAGCACTTTTTCATATAGCTGTTAGGTAGTTTATGTCTCCTTTTGATAAATGCCTATTCAAATGTTTTGTCCACTTTTTAATTGGGTTACTTGGTTTCTTGCTATTGAGTTCTTTGAGTTTCTTATATATTTTGGATATTAACCCCTTATCACATGTGTAATTTGCACACTTTTTTCTTATCATTAACCCCATTTTAAAGATAAAACAACTTGAGGTTCAGGGAAGTAAAGTGACTTACCCAAGGTCCCAAACTTGCTAAGTGGCAAAGCTAAAATTCAAACCCAAATCAACCTGATTCTGAAGCCTACATGTTTAACCACAGGGGTGTACTACCCCTACTACATTGCATTACCTCATAACTGCATTCAAAAGTCAAAATCGGCTGGGCGCAGTGGCTCATGTCTGTAATCCCAGCACTTTGGGAGGCCGAGTCAGGCAGATCACTTGAGGTCATGAGTTCGAGACCAGCCTGGGCAACATGGTGAAACCCCGTCTCTACTAAAATTACAAAAATTAGCTGGGCATGGTGGCATGTGCCTGTAATCCCAGTTGCTTAGGAAGCTGAGGCACGAGGATTGCTTGAACCCAGCAGGTGGAGGTTGCAGTGAGCCGAGATCGTGCCATTGCACTCCAGCCTGGGCAACAGAGTGAGACTTCATCCCCCCCCCCCAAAAAAAGTCAAAATCACTACAGAATGCCCAATATTTATCACACAAAAGAAATATAAAAGGAAATGACTTCCCTAAAGTCTTACTCAAGCACCTTTATTGATACATAAAGATTTCTATGATCTCCCTCCCAAATTATAGAAATGTAGCTAATGAAAAAATAGCAAAACCTACAATGAAATGTTGTGTATTCAATCTCCTCTTTGCCTTTGTGACTGTATCCCTACCCAAGGCCACACAAGGGAAGGAGCCCAAGTAGAGCTCTCCAGCAAATTTGCAGTTGGGGAGTGAATGGAACATGATGTGGTACAAGCCCCAATTGTCCCGCCTTCCTGCAAACAGTCACTATATTCATCTCTACCCACATCTCTGAACACCTGCTATGTGCTCACAACACTGGGCCAGTCACTGAGGATACAGAGGTGAAAAAAAGACAGTTTCCATGTTCGAGTCCCCGGTTCCTGTGTTTAGAGGATGGAGGGAGAAGAGAAGAGGAACAGTGCAAAAAAGACCAGTATAAGAGCTTCATTCCTCCTCAGAACTCCCTTAGCACATTTGTTGTACCTCTTTTCTGGCACTTTCACTTATTTTAGCACATTTGTTGTACCTCTTTTCTGGCACTTTCACTTATTTTCTATCTGCTATTTTATAGAGAGGCAGTGTAGTGAAGTAGCAAGCAGTGAGCTTGCCAACCACACTTGGCCTTAAATTCCAGTTTCTCTACTTGAGCAGCTGGGTGACCTTGAATAAGTCATTTAACCTCCTTTGACCTCAGTTTCCTCACCCTGAAAATGAGATTTATAATATCTATCTTACAGGATTGTTGAAAGGAGTCAATTGGAAAGGTACTTTTGTAAAGTGCCTCACAAGGGACCAGGCACGTAGTAGTTATTCAATAAAGAGCACCACTTAATGTTCTTATGACATGTTTTATCTCCTGTACTAGCAGATAAGCTCCTTGTAGGCTCTACTTAAATGTATTTTTCTGTGAATCCTCAGAATATTGAGCACATGGTCTTGCATATAAGAAACTCAATAATAGCTATAGAGAGAATCAAAGAATGAACAAATTATTATAGTTCAAGTACAGTAATCTGTGATCAAAAGTATTACAAACAATGTAATTATAATTTCAGGGATTCAAAGAAGGGCAGAAACACATGTAGTTACAGAAGGCAAAAGAGAAAATGAAGGGTCAGGAAAAACTTTAAGTGAAAGATGGATATTGCTAGTGGAAGAAATGACATGGAAAACATTTCTGCCTGAGGGGGTTTAAGCCCATGTCTGTCTGGCTTCAATGTCTCACTGTTCCCAAAGTTATGCCAGACCATCCCTCCTATAGCTAAAGTGTAAAGTTGTGGCATACTAAAAAGCCAAGAAACACAAGTCCTAGTCTGTCAAAGACTTGTGTTATCTTAGGCCTGGTACTTCACCTCTCTAAGCCTAAAGTTCCTCATCCATAAAATTAGGACTTAAAAACAAGGAAGTCTATCTCCATAGTTATTTAGAGACACGTGCTCCACAAATGGCAGCTGCAATTTCTATTCTATTTTCTTCCCACTGTTGCAAATGAATCTGCTCACGTACACTTCAAATTCGGCAAAGCAAGTCCAACATATATGTCTACTAAGTTGGCCAGGCATCCTAGTTGCCTGGCATGTTTGATTTTGCATAAAGCTTTGTATGTTGCTTTTTAGGCCAGTTTTGATAAATGCTATAAGATCTTGGAGCATCTGAACTCTTTTTGGCATGACTGGAACTTCACACTGCATGAAGTTGTGGTAAAATGATATTGCTGGGTAATTTTATAAGACTTTAGGATCATTAACAAACTTTGGGAAACATTTCCTCTAAAGGAAAATAAAATGAACTAAAAGCTGGCCAAAATGCTGATTCAGCTTGCTGATAGCAGTCCTGATGAAGAAAGTGAGAGTATTGCCATCATGCAGTAAACAAGGAGCCACACTTAGAAGGCGATGACATGGGCACCAATGGGGGGCTTTGCCTGTTCATTTTTATATCCAGCATTTTTGGTTTCAAGGTAAATAAAGCTATAGACTATATCAGACAAAAAGGAGGGAACTTCCAGAACCATGATGATATATTAAATTCCATCTCAGGCTCAATAAACTATGACTTATAAGGCTTGTAAAATCTTTACAGGGCTCCTGACAACTCCACATGTGCTGATGACCAGAAGAATGGAACCTTTTGCAAAACATCTGCTAAATCATGCATCTTGGCTTGAATTTTTCTGTCTGCCCATGATGACAAAATACAGAGTGAGTGGAGTGCATTGAGATTTGAGGGAGTAGATGTGGGTGTTTCTGCACAATATAGAGGCTGCTTATTTAAAGTAGCATTTCGTCATAGCTTCCATCTGTAAGATGCATTTTTGACCATATTGGATAAAAGCTGCTCTCTCTTAACTTTAGCCATGCCTGAACAACATGACTTTGTTCGTCACATATTGAATTATATTAAGGGTCTACTAGAAGACACAAAGCTTCTAGTAAGTTCTGAAAAGCATGAGCTTGAATAGATTACACTCAGCAGGCTAAAAGAGTTTCCTAATAATTTTAAGTGGAGTTCATGTCTAGATAGGAAAAAACCAGACTTTCGCAGACAAGCAAATAGTTTTCCATTGTCCAGAAAAGTTGCAAATAAGAGTGATTGGAACTTTTTCACATCATGCTGAGTTTTGCTTCAGGACTCAAATGCTTGTGGGGTGAGAACATCATTGAGAAGTGAGCTGATAAAAGAGTCTTTCCTCTTTCACCTTTCCAATGCTATGTTGTGAATTTTCAAGGTTTTAAATAGTATATTGCTCAGATGTTTGGCATGCGAGTAAGGAAAAAAAGGAATTAAAATGGTGTTCTTCTTTCTCTCCACTCTCCTCTCAGCTTTTACTAACTGCTTCACTTGCTGGCCTCACAGGACTGTGCAGTGTGGGAGAAGAAACATGCTTGGGTGGGACCCCTGAAACTGAAGTCAGTATCTTCCACCCCTCCAATCTCTAATCATATCCTTCGGATTGAGACTAGCCGGGTTTAACAATGGTGCCACCTTTCCAACTGTCCACTGAATTTGCTTAGTTGATTACCTTCTAAAAATACTGGAGCAGGAGAAGGTGGTTTCCACTGTGTCTGATTACAAGCACAAGAGAAAATTTCCACTGGCCCCTATCTCAGAAGAATGGATCCAATTGGAAAGCAACCAAATCCTAAAGTTCAGTGGCCATTTACTAAGCATCTACCACATACCAGGCACCATGTTTGGCCCAGTATGTAGGTACAGCAGTAAAGAGGTGGCATGAGCATGAACTCATGAAGTTCAGTAGAGCAGATAGGCAAACAACCAGATTAAGTGCAAGACAGAGGGATAACTGCTATGATAGGGGGTACAAAGGTGAGGTTGATATAGTCTGTGCTCACAGGGAGCTCAGGGCCTAGTGGGAGATACATACTAGCAAATAAACAATTACAATACAGAGTGATAGTCTATGGGAGAAGGGAGCTCAGGGACTGTGGGGGCACAGAAGAGAAGATGACTCCTTCCTCTATTTGGGGGAGATGGAAAAGTGCTTCACATAGGACGTATCATTAAACCAGATCCTGAAAAATGAAATGGTTCAGGAAGTAGGGAGTTTAGGACCACAGCATACTAGCAATCACAATTTTCCACCTTCAAGTGACTGTGACCTTTGAGTAATGACGGATGTAATCTTCACACAAAGAGCAGTAAAGAGTTAAATCTCACTTCTGCCGGTCCTTTTAAGGTTCTTGCAATCCCAGGGGAGGAAGGACTCTAATCCTGCCTAGTAGTAGGAATGCTTCAAAGGGAGGAAACTAAGAAACATCAAAGACAGGGTGTGTTTCTGGGTAAGGGGAAAGAGCCCTGGGTTTGAGTTCCAGCTCCACTACTAACTAACTAAATAATTAAATAAATAACTCCATGATCTTCAAGAAAACTTCGGACTTTCTCTCAGACTCAGTTTCTTGATCTGTAGAATGGTAATAATCTTGTCTGCCTCTCAATATGGTTATGAGGATCAAGTGGAATGATACAGGGAAGGGGCTTTGTAAACTATAAAACCTCATACGAATGTTAGCTATTGTTTCCTAGAAGGGGAGTGGTGGCCAGAGGTCAGGGGAGCAATTGGGGTTTATTCCTGGTGTCCTCTACCAGGAAGTTGGTCTTTTTTCAGTGAAACAAGCAGGCTTCCTGAGGGAAATGCACAGCCCTTTCCATCATTCATGCAGAGAGTGAGAGAGAAAATAGTGACCTGTGTGGCCAGGCAGCCTGGATGGCTGCGTTCGTGGTCTGAGGGATGCAGTGAGTCCTGCTGTCTTGGTCTGGAGGACAACAGAAAGTACCCAGAAATCCATACAGCATAGTAAAGATTCAGACCAACTCAGAAGGAAAGGAGATGGGAAAGCTAAAACAGATAGAAGCTGAACAGGTAATAAAGAGCACTGTTAAGAGAGTGTGGGGGAAGCAAAGGCCTAACAAAGTGGAGCCAGCATAGCAAAGTGGTTAAGAGCACAGACTTCAGAGCACAAAACCCTCAAGACCCATCATGCAATCTTAGATCAAGTGGCAAATTGGTTTACTAGCTTACTAGTTTTCAATGATACACTGCCTCCCTGAACATGTCTTCCCTTCCTGTCCCATTGACTTTGGACTTGGCCATATAACCTGCTATGGTAAAAGGAATATGAGTGGACATCACATATGCTACATATAAGCAAGGGAAAGTTTTAAATGGGTGCCATGGTTAGAATGTGTCCCCCAAAAATTCATATGTTGAAATTCTAACACTGAAGATGATGGTACTAAGAGGTGGAGGCTTGGGAGGTGATTAAGTCATGAGGGCAGAGCCTTCATGAATGAGATTAGTGCCTTAATAAAAGAGGCCCCAAGGGAGTTCATTCACCCTTTTCAACATGTGAGGACACAGCAAGAAGGTACTGTCTATGAACCAAAAACAGTCCCTTGCCAGACAATGAATCTTCTAGAGCCTTAATCTTGGACTTCCCAGCCTCCAGAACTGTGAAAAATAAATTTCTGTTGTTTATAACCACCCAGTCTATGGTAGTTTTGTTAGAGCAACTTGAATAGACTAAGACAATGAGCTTGCATAATTTGACTCTGCCCCTTTTATTCCTGTCCTATGAAAATAGCATGCCTCACATAGTGGCTATGCTTTCAGCCTGGATTCCAGAATGAGAAGAGTTGTGGGGCCAAGCACAGCCAAACTGAATAAGAGCCCAGCAGATCTACACCTGAACTGCAGCCTTCACATAATGTAAGCAAGAAATAAATGGGAGTTTAACTTAAGGGTCCACAAACTACAGCCAATGAGGATAAATATGGCCCACAACTGTTTTTGTACAGCCTGTGAGCTAAAAATGACCTTTACATTTTTTTTTTTTTTTTTTTGAGACAGAGTCTCGCTTAGTCGCCCAGGCTGGAGTGCAGTGGCGCCATCTCGGCTCACTGCAAGCTCCGCCTCCCGGGTTCACGCCATTCTCCTGCCTCAGCCTCCCGAGTAGCTGGGACTACAGGCGCCCGCCGCCTCGCCCGGCTAATTTTTTGCATTTTTAGTAGAGACGGGGTTTCACCGTGTTAGCCAGGATGGTCTCGATCTCCTGACCTCGTGATCCGCCCGCCTCGGCCTCCCAAAGTGCTGGGATTACAGGCGTGAGCCACCGCGCCCGGCCAAATGACCTTTACATTTTAAAAAGGTTGAAAACACATCAAAAGAAGAACGATATTTCATGGCACATGAAAGTTCCATGAAATTCACATTTACATGTTTATCAATCAAGTTTTTTGGTACATGGTCATGTTTATCTGTTTACACAGTATATATGGCCACTTTTGTGCCACAATGGGAGAGTTGAGTAGTTGTGACACAGACTGTATGGCCTACAAAGATTAAAATATTTACTATCTGGGCCCTTTTTTAAAAAAATTGCCAGACTCTAGTTTAAGCCCAGAGATATTGGGATTATTTGTTTGTAACCCAAGCAAAGATAACTAATATAGTAAAATGCTTAAGTTCACCACACCTCAGTTTTCTCATCTGCTAAATGGAAACAAAAATAGAACCAACATCATTGAGTTTTTAGAAAATTAAATAATATAGTGCGTTTAAAACACTTAAGATGATGCCTGGCACTTAGCAAGCATTCATAATTATTATTAAGGGGTTGTAAGCTTCCTACAGCAACTATGAGAAGAAAGGAGAAAGACAAATGAAAGGAAAACAGAAGATGAGAAGAAATGTAATAAATTGTCAAGTTGACTTCAACCAGTTCATAAATCTGTTTCAAAATCATTCACGAGGTGTATCTTGTTCATCAGATCTCATTCAGGCTCAAGTCACAGGTTAAGAGCCCCCACAGGTACATTGTTAATGTCAAAAATGTCTTCCCCTGACTATCTTTCTGCTCCTTGGGCTGGTCCCCAGATGGTAATCCATCTGGGACCCTCCTACTTGATAGCAAAAAAATTGTTGAAGGGAAAATGAATAATACCCTGAAAAGGAATGGTCACACTGAATGAGGATTGATAGTGCAGCCGAATCCTAGTGGTTAGAAAATTGTACATAAATTATTTCAATACAGTTTTGCTCCTTAACACACACACACACACACACACACACACACACACACACATAGCAGATAGATAGATAGATAGATAGATAGATAGATAGATAGATAGATATAGAGAGAGTCATCAATATAAATCATCATGTTCCATGCTTACTCTGTCGACATCTTCATTCTCTGGGAGCCTAGAAGAAAAAAGCAGCACAAAGATTTAAAGGGTGATCACGAAGGGCTTCAGAGGGCATTTCAGGGCCCTTTGGATCTCAGAAGAGAAAATACATTAAAATCCTTTAGAAAAGAACAAAAGTGCTAGACCATTCTACTCCACTGTTTCTGGAGCCCTGGGAGACCTTTCTAAAATTAAATTAATTCCCCCTCTCTCTTTCAAAAAGCAGATCCAGTGGCAAGCCTATGTGAGCCACCTGATTCAACTCCACATTTTCCCTGGCGTAATCTATGCTAGGCAGAATATTGAAAAGAATTCCCAAAGTAGTAGAGTTTGAGTTAATTACTTACTTTATTTAACTTCTACAGTTCTAAAACTGAAGTGTCTCATAGGTGATCTTTTGAAGGCTAGATGATGTGGAAATATTTTAGTCATTGGCCAAATATTTTGTTCTTTTCTCCTTTTCCAGATGTAAAATCCATTAGTTGCTAAGGCTGCCTCTGTGTTGCTGTAAAATGGGAACCAGAATGCTTTTCTCAGAAATATTAGATACTCCAAAAGTTTCTTTGGAAGCTCACCATTCAGAGCATCTGTAACATAAGGCTGAAAACTCAAAGGTACCTCTCCCTTGATACTTGCTATGAAGAATTTATCAGGCTCTTCTGAATCTGCTAAATCATCTTGACGGCTTGCTGCAGCGTTTTCAAAAACACATGCACCATTTTGTCGTGGAGATCACCTTTTTATTTTTTATAAAGAGTCTAAACAAGCCAAAAAGCTTCCAAGTAATTTGGGACTAAAGAGAAAAACATTTCCAAAAGGTCCCAGTGTAGCCCCTCTGCTGACACCCCAGGACAGGCTCCACAGGGCTGAGCAGGCAACAAGACCTGTTATGCTGATTGCAGTGGCTTGGGTAGAGCCCCAAAGACATTACTGTTTCTTT